>NW_015173687.1:553297-658086 GCF_001447785.1 Gekko japonicus | reverse complement strand
GTGTGTGGTCTGTATGGAGCAAGAGGTAGGGCCTCCTGGGGCATGTGGGTGCCAGGTGCCAGACAGAAACAGGGTCACTACAGGGGACCTGCTCAAGTTTATACGTGGCACACTGCTTCCCCAGCTCAGGGTCACAGAAAGTCCTCCTGAGCGTCTCTCCCGCTCTTGTCACAAACCAAGAATGAGATTTCAGTGCTGAGATTCTGAGGAATCCCAGTTCTGTAGCAGATGCCATGCTGAGTTGTACAGTAGCCCAGGCCCGTAGCCAAGAAATTTTCATGGGGGGGGCACATTGCTGCCTACGTCACTGGCACTTAAAGAGACTGGTCCCTCAATGGCAACCTGCTCCGAGCCCTGCAGCTGGTAAAAGGACGGGGAGGAAGCAGCAGTGGCATGCATATGTCTCTTTAAATACCTTCCTGGGCTGGCGAGGCCACAGCAGGCAGGGAGGTGGGGAGGAGAGGGGGGGGGTCTGGCTTCCTCCCAGGGAGGGCTGGGGGCCATCTAAGGGAAACACTGCCCCCCAAAGCCGCCCTCTTCCCTGGTGGCTACGGGCTTGCAGTAGCCTCTAATATATTTTCTGCTTCCGGTTCTGGTTTCCCCTGACCTTTAAGTAAAATGTGCATCCTTTCTCTGTCCATAAGAATACTGTTACTCCAGCTGGGGGTGTGTGTGTCAGAGGGAGGGACTGGCTCGATGAGAAAAGTCTTGGTTTAACAGCTGGCTGAGGACTCCCTCTCTCTCTCTCTCTCTTCTCCAGGCCCAAATGGTCTTCCTGAACTGCGGCCACGTCTGCTGTTGTCAGACCTGCTCTGAAGCCTTACAGATCTGCCCGCTCTGCCGCAAGGAGATCGTGCAGCGCATACGCCTCTTCCACAGTGGCTAGATGCCAAGATAGAGCTCTGGAGAACACAGCAGCCTTTCCCATCACAGATCCCGCACCTTCCTCTACCCTTGCATGGGTTTGGGGACAAGGGGTGCCACTGGGAAAGCTTGGATTTGCACTACCTCCTTGCGCCTCATATGCCTGTGTGTCCTCATCCACTTCTCATAAAGCATGGCTGCTGTTCCCCTTCCTCTGCCATTGCTAGTCAGTCACCTCTACAGGGGCCCTGAGGCCAAGATGGAGACATTTGGGGCAGAGAGCACAGCTTGGGCAGGAAGACCCTCCCATGGCCCAGGATGGGGGAAATGGTTTCCCATTCCTCAAAGGCAGCCTCAGATTCTGTGGAGCTGGCAAGATTTTTTTAAGTGTACAGCCTTGTAGAGTGAAAATAATATTATTTAGAATTGTCAGGGACCAGCCTTGCCTGCCTGTGGCAATGGGTATAGAGGTCTCAGTGGGAGGGAGATGATTTCTTCCTTCCCACCACAAGGAAACTTAGGGAATTAAATATCTTTGACTGCAATGTAGCAGTGGGTGGCAGGTCAAAGGTGCCGTGCGGGTGTCCCTTGTTTGCACTAAGGAGGGGCTGGAGGGAGCCCAGGCTGATGACTGCTCTTCTACGGCCACCCTGGCTCCCTTTTCCAGCCAGCCTGAAGACTACCCGACAGCTGACAGGTTCCACAGCCCACTTTTACAGTCCTGATATCAATCATGTTCAATCTCCTTTGTTTCTGCTGTTTTCTCCAACGTGGTGTTAGGGAGGAGGGGCAACTGGAATGTTGATGCTGTGCCCCCCTCCCAACTCCCAAAAGGAGCAGCTCTTCTCCCTGCTTGTCTGTTCATCGGTGACAAATTGAAGGCGGAGTCGTAAGCAGATGGCCTGGTTGGGTGGAGGATGTAGTTTTGCTGCCCCATGGTTAACAGTGCCTCTCAGTTGATTAGTGAATAATTGAGCTTGCAGTGCCAAGTTGACACCTCCCCCAGGAGTAGCCAGTCACCACTGGTCAGGGTTGGCTGCTTTCCTTCCAGGAGAAAACCAATGGAGCCAATCGGGGCCTGCTTTACCTTCTCTTCCCTGTGCCCCCACCACCCTTGCCCTGAACAGCACTGAGAGCCTTTTGCATGGGGGTCTTCCTCCCCTACATTCTCCTGAATTAAGCTAGCCAAGGGGAGTGGGAATGGTTGCAGAAGCAAAGCCACAGACAGGCCTAGGATGACATAGCTCCCCGGTTCCCTCATTCCGCACCGTCTCCTGTGTGCCCTAGTCAAAGAATTCTGGGCCGCAGCAAGGCCAGGCTTCAGTGCTTGGAAATGGGATGGCATCATAGTCTGACAAGCATGCCTGTCCTCGCTCTCTGGGTGGCATAGCAGGAGAGCAGCTTGCCCAGTAGGGACTTGTGGGAATGGCTGTGCAGTGACCAGTCTTCTGTGGGCAATGCCTAACAACCCCTGCCCTGCCAGTAGTTTAAGGGGCAGGCGGCCCAGTTCAGGTCAGCAAAACATTGGAATGGCCCAGGTTAGTTAAAGGTATGAACGCTGCAGGTGCAGGTCAAATTTCACCTCCCCGCACACACTTTGCTGTGTGTATTTTGCTCCCTCTTGGGTGGAGTTAATGCCTTATTCCTGGGACTTTTGAGCCACTCATGCCTCCCTCCGGCCAAAACAAAACTCAGTAAATTGCTTCTTGCCTTGACAGCCAATCTGGCTGGATCTGTTTCCAGGTTGGGTTCTAATCCCCCTGCCTCTGTGATTGGAATGCCATTGCTGAACCTTAGCTAGCACTTTCCCAGCACTCCGAGCATGTGCTGTCTTCAAAGCGGGTTTTGTGGTCACATCTGTATTACAGACATCAACTAGTTAGCTTTCTGCCAACAAGTTTTAGGAGTGTTTAAGGATTCTCTGAGTGATCTTGCAGTACTACAGTTCCCAAGATTTCATGGGTGAAGGACATTTAAACCATATTACAGATCTAGACACTTTCGCTGCATTCTCAGCTAAAGGGTAATGCTCATAGATGTTGCTTGGGTTGGCCCGGAGGGCATAGGAATTAAGGACAAATGGACAAAGTTACAAGGCCCCTGGAAGGTCATCAACCATATTCAGGCAGTTGCCGGGGGTGTATCTGCCACACTGTGTCATGCATGAATCTGTTTTCCAGTGTCGGTCCCTCCAGTGTAATTGTCTTATGTATCCAGAAGAGAAATAAAGGATTTGAAACGCAAACTTTCTGTTAATTCATTCCTCACCATTGTATCTCATCTTTTGTTCAAGGAACTCAGAAGAGCATCTTTAAGTTTATCCAACTCCCCCCTCAAAACAAGCCATACTCTTAGCTAAACATGGTGAAGGAAAACACTGCTCTTACTAGACAGCCATCAGAGGAGAGTGCCACATCAGCCTGGCTCCTAACCGGATCCTCTGATTTATGTTCACTGCATAATAAAATTGCTGAGGGATGGGCATAGTTGCAGGCTGACAGAGACATGCAAGGCTGATGGATTTGTGGTGTGCCCACAAGAACTTAAAAGAATCCCAGAGCGGAGATTGGGGGGATCAGTGGAACTTCAATATTGTCACATGCCCCATAACTTGATAGACCATTGGAAAACTATCCATATAGGCTCTGCATATTTACAAACCTGAAAAGCCACCCTCCTCCAAAAAAACCACCCCACTCTAGAAACAACTAAAAGTCCTCCTGACAGTGGACTGGGGGAGGCAGGCCTGGCTAGTTGGGAGATAGTGGCAGTGGAAAATGACGGTTGGTTTGAACAACTACTGTCGGGGAGCCAAAATCTCCTGGATATTCCAGGCCCCAAGACCATCAAACTTGCTACGACCAGGGCCAGGGCCTTCGCGGTGGTGGCTCCTATTTGGTGGAATGAGCTCCCGGAGGAGATCTGGGCCCTGCGGGACCTTGCGCAGTTCCGCAGGGCCTGTAAGATGGAGCTCTTCCGCCAGGCTTTCGAGTAGGAGCTGCCGCCACCACTATTCCATTAACACCTTCCCACCACCGCACACCACCACCGTTGGTGCGGGTATCATCGGAGGGAGCGGGACATCCCTAGGGGATGACAGGGTTGTGGGGACGTACACTGCTGCTGTTGTTCAGATATATAACATCTTAGAACACCATCTTGGTTTACGATTTGGAGTAAGTAAGTATTAGAGCACCGAAAATCCTAAGAAAATATAATTTTGACAGTTATGCAGTATGTACTAATTTCACTACCTGGTTTAATGGAAATGGAGATAAAAATTGCTTAGGATTGCCAACTCTGGCTTGGGAAATTCTTGGAGATTTGGAGGTGAGGCCCGGGAAGGTGGGATTTGGGAAGGAGGCAGAGCACAGTAGGGATAGGATTCCATACAATCTACCCTCCAAGGCTGCCATTTCCTCCAGGGGAACTGATTTCTGTTGCCTGGAGATCAGTTGTAGTTCTGGGTGATCTCCAACCACCACCCAGAGACTGACAACCAATGCTCCCTCCAAGCTGTGGAGTCCTGCAAGCAAAAATTCTACTTGGTGAGCTACTGGCATTAAAGCTGTGAGCGAGCAATTTGGCTGCTGCGTAAATTAGTTTGCTCTGGAGCCATCCTTCCTGAGCTAAGACAAAAACGTGTGAGCCGGAGGCTAAAAAGCCATGAGCTGGCTCACATTAACTCAGCTTAGAGGGAACACTGCTGACAACCGTACCTTTGGTGTATACACGGCCATTTACAAACTACAAATGGAAGGCATGAAACACCAGAGGGCCATTGGCCTAATGCCGATGAATACATGCAGTATGATGCACTTTGTCGGAGATAAAAGTTTGTTTAGTTTTCGATCACATTTTCCCCTGCCCCATCTCAAGGTCAGGTTTCTTCATCTGAGGCTAAATTAAGAATATGAATGCAATTAAGTACTTGTCAGGGTAGAGGGAGGGACAGCCAGGATCAGATTCTCAGTCATAAAACTTCCTAGATGACCTTGGATCTTCAGCTTCTCTGAGTTCTTTGACAGAAGGGTGGAATTAAATGACAGATGTGTCTGAGTGCAGAAAGGAATTTTGTAAGAAGATTCCAGATGGGTAACCATGTTAGTCAGTAGGAGCAAAATAAAACAGGAGTACTGGGGAACCGGCAGACTAACAACATATTCCAGCACAAGGTTTCCAGTGTCTGGACAACTTTGGAGGGGGGGGAGCGATAGCCATACCTGCATTTAAGTAAAAGAGCATTCAACTATTTAGAAAATAGGATAAATCCAGTTAAAGTTGGAGGAAAGGATTGTATTTAAAGAGTCATACTGCCCCCTGAAAATGGTAATATACAAACTAAACTCACCGACAAAGGAAAAGCAACAAGTATTCAACATTAAGTATTGGGTACTAATATTATTAGCCCAATACAACTTGATATAAAAGCATCTGAAAACAAATTGACACAAGGCTCTTAAATGCATGTTTCTAGCACAGTTTTAAAATAAGTAGTGGTTAGAATGTCAGACTAGGATTTAGGAGAACCCGACTCAAATACCATTTTCAGGGGACAGATGTGGTTTGCTGGCTAGACACTCACTCTTATCCTATACTACCTCATAGGGTTGTTGTGAGGATAATATGGAAGAATGGAGAACCACCGAAGCCATCTTAAGCTGAATGAAGGAAAAGTGGGATAAAAATTCAATGGATTTTAAAAGATTTCGAAAGTACATAATCAAAAAGAAAAACAACCAACAACAATACGGAAGATTTGTACAACATACAGATATTGAAAGGAACATTGTAATAATATACAATGTGTTTTATGTAGTTTTAATAATGTTTATGTAGTTTGAATAATTTTTATGGTTATGCCAATCAGGTACATTGTACCGCTTTGTTAACCGCCCTGAGCCTGCTCGCAGGATGGGGGGGTATAAATATAATAAATAAATAAATCAGGGCTATTTTTGGGCAGGAACACACAGGAACGGAGTTCCGGCTGGCTCCCAAGTTGGCCACGCCCAGCAGGAACTCATTAGCATAATAGGCCACACCCAACAGCAGAAACTCATTAGGATTGGCTACATTAGGAGTGTGTGGCCTAACATGCAAAGGAGTCCCTGCTACAAAAAAGCCCTGGGGTTTTGACAACAAACAAGGTAAACAGAATAACAAGCAAAGGGTGGGTGTGGCTGGATAACCACACCTCTGGTAACATGGGGGTGCGGCCTAATGTGCTAATAAGCTGTGCGGTCAGGGGTGTGGCCCAATATGCTAATGAGTTCCTGATGTTGCGTGTGGCCTATTATGCTAATGAGTTCCTGCTGGGCTTTTTCTACAAAAAGAGCCCTGAAATAAATAAATACCCTAAAAGGCTGACGGAGAAATCCTGAAGCAAAGCAAAAGCAAACTTGTTTTCATAACCTCAAGAAGACAATAACTGAGCTCAAGAGCAGTCATGAGGGGAAAATAAAGTCAGGGCAAGACACCAGGTATTAACAGCAGTCCAAAGTCGAGGGACATAAATATGCATGGAAAACAATAAATACGGGGTTTGGAATGTTTTTTTTAACTGTTGCACTACAAACAATGAAGATAATACGTTGTTCTACATCCCCATATGGTTGGAGTTAACTGAACGAATGCTAATGGTTTATTTATACCTAGAATGTAAAACTTGAAACAAAGGCAGGAGTTCAAAACAGACAAGATAGGTATTTACATGAAACGTAAACAGGAAGCTTTATAACAGAAATGAGATTCATGCCAAAAAAGCAAATAAGGGAAAAGCGAAAACCGTGTTTGAGTAAAAAAAATGAACAAAAGTCAAAATGTGTGATCAGAGTTTACGGAGTGTTGCTGGAGCACACAATGTGCCTTGCTGTGTTAAAACCCACAGAGTCTCCGAGCAGGCCCAGTTCCAGATTTTGGAGGGCCCTGGGCAGCGAGTTCACAAGGGCCTTCTTCCCACCCCCAGTCACTACCTGCCCGTGCATCCCTGCTTGCCATGCTCACAAGCCCTCCCACTTAGGGATGCCAACCTCCAGGTGGGACCTGGGGATCCCCTCAGAATTACAGCTCATCTCCAGACTACAGAGATCAACTCCCCCTAGAGAAAAATAGGTGCTTTGGAGGGTGGACTCTGTGGCATTGTACTCCACTGAGCTCCCTGACCTCTCCAGGCTCCACCCCCAAATCTCCAGGAGTTTCCCAACCTGGATCTGGGAACCCTACACCCCCATCCCCCTCCAGTGGCCGGTGGGACCTGGCAACTCTACTCTTGCTGCTCATAGCCATCTGCCACTGCCTGTAGCCCTTTCCCTGATGGCACTGGGCAGTGTGTGCAGCTGGATACACAGGTGGTGAAAGACTCACAAGCAGGGAAATGGCATGTTGTAGAGGTTGGCTGTAGTGGGCCCTACCAGAAGCCCTGGGCCCTAGCTGTTGCCCCACCTGAGGGTGTGCTGAAATCCCCTGTGCAGGAGGATAGGGAATATTGGATTTATACCCCACCCTTCAGGCGGAGTCTCAGAACAGCTTACAATCTCCTTCCCTTCCTCTCCCCACAACAGACACCCTGTGAGGTAGGTGAGGCTGAGAGCTCTGAGAGAACTGTGACTGACCAAAGGTCACCCAGCAGCTGCATGTGGAGGAGTGGGGAATCAAACCAGGTTCTCCAGATTAGAGTCCATTGCTCTCAACCATTATACCAAACTGGCTAGAACCAAGTTCATCTCAGTGAGCCCCTTGGAAGATGGGTGAGATAAAATGCAATAATAAATAGGCAATTTAATACATTTGGGTTAATATTGGTCAGCCAAACATCCCATGGCTGAAAACAGTGACTATCATTACATAGTATGAGGTGGAAAGGTCTTTTGTTCAAGATTTTTACATCTCTTAATTGATGAACATCAGTTGTCATAGAGTTTACTAGATACTCAACAGCAGAGCAACATACTTCCTTTTGGCTCTATGGGAATTAATTTAAAAATTCCACCTGGACAAGGAGTATATTATTTTCAAATACAAGGAACAGAGTATCATTGTAACAGTCCGTGCTGGTGAACTTAAACAGATGTCTCAAGTTGAAAAAACTGAACTTTTAGGGTATAATTGAAATCACGCATTTATCCAGGTACTGGTCCCCGGTCTCACTGTCAGGTCCCACAGCAATTCAACGGAGTACACACTTAGAGAAAGGGATTACTTTATTGAAGCCATGAGTCACTGAACAGAATCACTGTTCAGAATAACGCTAGCTCATTGAGCTGGAAAGGTTAAAGCAAATTTGTAATCAATACAGCCAATAGACATGGTTCCCGCTCGCGCCCAAAAAGCAGTTTACGTGCCCAAAACTCCTGGGAAAGCAACGGCAATTGTGTTATCACTACAAAACGCTTCCCACAGTTTCTACTCATTAAAACCAAAGCAAAGCAAAGCAGACGTCTCCTCATGACCACCTGTGACCTTGGAAATTATAACGTTACAGCAGGCATGGCTGGCGTAGACTAACAAGAATGCAACCACTATGAATATATGCACATGGTTATATGAGCGGACATGTGGGGGGGGGGGGAAGAATACAAAGGTAGGTACATTGCCGAACCAGGTATCAGAATGCATATAGGAACATATAAGAACCTTTGGCAGCTTGCTGACACTCATCTATAAAGTGAATGTCTGTTGGCTCTTTCTGACAAACAGATGTATGCATGCCCATGCTCACTGTAATGTGTGAACAGGGCTGGAGAATGTATGTACATCCTGAATGGATGTGTGCACACCTGTTTGTAAGAAAGAGCAAATGTGCATTAACTTTACTAATGAAACCAGGGGCCAGTACCTGGATAAATGTGGGGTTTCAGTCACATGCTCAGCTATACGTATATTAAATGTAACAAGAGATTTAAGCAATGCACATATAAAGAAAAACGAAGTGGATAGTCCATTTGAGGCTCAAGTCACCCACAGGCAAGGATGGAATGTCTACATGTTGAGATGACTCTTCCAGGTATGCAGAAAAATATGACTTTGTAAGTTAGCCACATGAAAAAAAGAAGACCCAAAGAGAACTGATGATGGTCCCAGACACAGTATGTTTAGAACAGGTGAAAATTAGCTGAAAGAAAAAGAAGACCCAAAGAGAACTGATGATGCTCCCAGACACAGTGAAAATTAGCTGAAAAGGGGAGGGGTCAAAGGCAGATCCACCAATTGTTTGCACCTCCCATAATTTCTCATAGCCTCCCAAGCTTATACAATCAGAACAGCAAAGCACCTTCCACATTGGTCTGCTGCAGCAAAATCAAATTGGAGTCTTGTGGTACCTGAAAAGCACTCAGATGTATCAGGGCAGAAAGCTTTAATGGATTAAAAGCTTGCTTTGTCAGATGCATTAACTGCCCATTTGGCAGACCTATATGGGAACGGACAGAAGACAGACAAGAGTGAAAGGTGGGACTTATTTCAAAGTAAGGGCAGAAGACTGAGATATTCAAGAGAGGGGCATGCTGCATAACAACACAGTGCATATGAAAATGGGACCCACTGAAGATTCAATCAAACCCACTCCCAACTGGCGATTCACTGGCCAAGCAATTTAAATCCCGCAACTTTCAGGCCCAGTCTGGCTCACCATCTTCTCCTTCAGAAGACTATTTGTTTGGTCAAAGGCCCCCTTTTGCCTCCTGGTAGCCGTAGTCCCACCCTTTCCCAGCCTACACAAACAACAGGTAAGCCTTCTGTTAACAAGTCATCAATTAAGGATTAAAGTTTAGCCTTGGAGGGGCTTCACTAATCAGGCTGGGCTTTATCTGCTGCCCACAACCCTCAATTCACGCACCGGGAAGCTGCACTGTTATTTAACTAGGCTAAGAGACCTCCAGTGCCAGACACCAGAAGAACTGGGGTCATAAAAACAAGCTGCAGTGCCTAGGAGAAAAGTTAATTCCTTACTCCAAAGGAATCATCTCCAAGAAACGAAGACTAGCAGAAAAGAATTCCTGGAACTAGGGTGTTGTGTCGGCTTCGGAATATCCTCCCAGCCTGAAAGCACCATCCAAGCTCACGGACTAAAATGACGCTGGCCCACACCAGTGTGCGGCTGGACATGCACGCGGTGGAATGCGGCATTTGCTACGAAGGCTACAAAGGAGCTTCCCGTGGGCGGGTCCCCAAACTCCTCTGGTGCCATCACTCCCTCTGCTTGGCCTGCCTGAGAAAGCTGGTCTGCCAGACCCAAGCCTATTCGTTTGTGGTCTGTCCCTTTTGCCGGATGGTGACACTAGTGCCCGAGCAAGGACTGCAGGCTTTGAGGGATGATGAAGCCCTTCTGCAAGAGATGGCTCCGCAGGGTCCGGAAGGGATGGACTCCAAAGAAGAGCCAGCGGATGACAAAGACTCATCCGGATCTTCCAGCTGGTCCCTCAGTAACTCGGCTCTATCCTTAGACGTGGAGTTTAACTACATGACCAGCTCGCCCATCTTCACAGTCAGCAGCCTAGTCCCAGCATACCCCTTGGGTCTCCGTTCCGGAATGGGGAACTTGGGCAGGTTTCAGCTGCAAGAGATACCAAACACCTTGCTGGTCGAGTTTCCCAGGCATTCCTCCTCCCAGGTCTCCCAGGCACCTCCGTCATCAGTAGAAAATGTCCGGCTTTGCTTTGCCGTGACCATCATTCTCCTCATCGTCTCAGTCTTCTTCTCACTGGTCTTCTTCAAGTAAGAGAGACTAGAGATATTGACTGGCTTTAGTTTTTCAGCCAAAGAAAGAATCGAGAGAGAACCTTTTGGCCTCTTCAGCACTGCAATGGGGACCTGCACAGGCCTCTGGACAGAGGTCATGTTATGACAAGATAAAGATGTAGAGGAAGATCTGGCCTGACAGACTTTAGGGCCTGAAGCATTTTGTTTCTAACAAGGGTGGGATTGAGGGTATACCTGGCAATTTACAAAAATCCCCACAAAAGAAAGATAAGTGTTTTCTTTATTCTCTTTGTGAACTGCAGTCTAGCCATTTTACGTTCAGCAAGCTGACCAAAGCCCTAAATCTTTCCAAGAGTTTAGATTCAAAATACACAGCAGTTGAGGTTTAGCAAAGTTTGTCTTACAGCCTGTTCTTAAGATGCTTATTCAGAAGAGAAGCACCACTGAGTCCAACAGGACTTACTTGCTAGTAAAAAATGCTTTTGGGATGGGAGCCTTTGCAAAGGAGCTCTGAGGACTTGCAAGTAGTTAAACTTAGGTTTTGCATAGCGCATAGTAATGAAGTGGCAGAGGTCATTGTGTAGCACTGATCTATCAACGAAGGCAGCTTTTGAAGAAGAAAAAAATATAAATTGCAAACATTCCTTGTACAATTAAAGTGCAAATGTAGTTGGGTCAAACAACTAAGTTGGACCCAATTTCAATGCAAGAGCAAAGGCTTTGAAAGCGAGTGACTCTTACTCAGGTTGGGTGGAGACAACTGGAAGATCAGTGATACTTTTTTGGGGGGTGGGGGCAGTAGCAGGGTTGAACTGGTCAGTATTTGGATGGGAGACCACCAAGGAAGTTCAGGGTTGCTATACAGAGTCAGGCAAAGGCAAACCACCTCTAAATGTCTCTTGCTTTGCAAACTTTTCCGGGACACCATGAATGGCCTGTGACTTGATGGCAAAAAACAAACAAACACCCACCCACCTTGGCTGTGGCATGAAGCAATTCTGAAGACTAAGCTCCTGAAGGCAGGGCCAGCCCCAGGTTTTTTTACACACTAGGCAAGGCTACCTTGTGGCGCCCCCCGGCGAGGCTACCTTGTGCCCCACCCCAATGCCAGACCTGTGTGCAATACTGCAAAAGAAATCGCAGGTTGGGTTGGGCAGTGAGGGCGGCCACTCTCTGCTGAGATCTGCCGCCACGCCTAGTGACAGAGCGGGTGGCTCCCGCTCCTAGCCAATCCCAGCTGACTCACTCACCTGCCCGGGCTCCATGGCGGCAGAAGACCACTTGCCAGTTCTCTCAACCTGCGCATGCACGTTCTGTTGTCGGGCGGGGGGGGCACCTCTGAGGAAAGAAGCGGGTCTGACAGGAAGCAGCCTCACAGCACCCTCCTGCCTTCTCCACCGGCAGGAACGCAGCCTTCTCCAGGGGCCCCCCTCCCCTCTGTCTCACCCTGCCCCTCACGCTGGAGAGGCACACACGAGACATCGGGAGGTGAGCCCCCTTCAATGCTTAAGGAAGTGCGCTCACAGGTTACATTGGGTCGGGAGGAGAGCACGCTGGTGCGAGGGCGCACACGGTTGCTGATGGCAGTCTGTGTGTGCTTCCCTCGTGTAAGGTACACTTCAGCGTTCCACAGTGAAGGAGACTCAGGGCGCGAGGCGAGGGGAAGGCGGGGTGGCAGGCCGGCCAGAGTGGCGCCCTCGTCGAGCCGGCGCCCTAGGCGACTGTCTAAAATTTGTCAGTGACAGGCCGGCCCTGCCTGAAGGATCAAGTGGTTTGTTTTCAAATACCGTGTTTCCCCGAAAAGACACCGTCTTATATTTATTTTTTCTCAAGAAGCCACACTAGGGCTTATTACCACAAATGCATAGAAATCCTGCTAGGGCTTATTTTTGGGGTAGGTCTTATTTTCGGGGAAACAGGGTATTATAGTAAATCATAGTAGCTGCTGCTGCCCTTAAAGCAGCTGGACTAACTGTACCTATGGGAAAATTCAAGGCAAGCAAGCTCCAGGCTCACTCCAAAACCCACCAGTTTCACAAAAAGATCCACTGACTGAAGTGGTCTAAGGTCTTCACTGGGGGAGGGGTAGGAGAAAGGAAGAAAAATAAAATCTGCATCTAGGATAACACAAATAATTTGGTTCAGGAAGCTTGTTTGTGTCGTTTACATGCAAAATGCTGTTTTGTAAATCCCTGTATAGCATGTATATCATTTTAGATACTAAATAGAGACATTTGGAAAATGATATGGTTTTCTTTCATTTACTCTCTATCTGCTTGTCAGACTTCTAGACTAAATTTAGTTACTTCATTTATACCCCTGCCTTTCTTCCCCGTGGGGATCCAAAGCAGCTCACATCATTCTCCTCACCGCGTTTACCTTCATGGCAACCCCATGAGGTAGGGTAGGCTGAGAGTCTGTGACTGGCCCAAGGTCACCCAGCAAGTTCCCATAGCAGAGCTGGGATTCCACTACACCAGAGCAATGCTCCCTCTAAGCTGTGGATTCTTGTTAGCAAAAATTCTACTTTGTGAGCTACTGGCATTAAAATTGTGAGCAAGTGATTCGTCTACTGCATAAATTAGTTTGCTCTGGAGCCCTCCTTCCTGAGCTAAGACAAAAACGCGTGAGTTGGAGGCTAAAAAACGGTGAGCTAGCTCACACTTACTCAGCTTAGAGAGAGTACTGCACCAAAGGTGTCGAACTCATTTGTTACAAGGGCCGGATCCAACATAAACGTCACTTCGTTGGGCCAGGCTGCGTGTGCCATAAAATGTAATGCCAGATAACGGAGATATAAACCCTACAAAGGACAACAGCTGGTAAGCTCTGAGTTAGTGTATCCTCACTGCAGAGCCCCATGGGCTAGAAGGGGAGTGCAAAGGAAAACCCATATGGACGGACTGGACAGTCAGCGGTGCAGTACTGGGTAAATGCTCCCATGCTGCTTGACTGCTGCAGACATGGCTGTTCTCCCATGCTGAAGCCACAACTGGAGCGGCTCTGCCCACTTCCCCGAGCCATTTCCTGTTCCCACCCATGCACTTGTTGCTTGCGGGCGGCATAAGAGCCCTGGAAAGGCCAGATCTGGCCCCCGGGCTTATGTTTGACACCCCTGCACTACACCATGCGGGCTCTCCAAATACACACAGATGCAGCCTCCCCATCTCACCCCAAGCTGCCAGTTTAGAAGAAACACATATAGAGAAAGTGCTCTATTTGGCACACAACTGTCAAGCAGATACAGTCACACCCAGTTAAGATGTTGGTCAGTCACAGGAGTCGTTTCGTAGAAAAAGAGCTAGGGGAACTCATTAGCATAACTCATTAGCATATGCCACACCCCCTGACATCACCGGAAGTGTGTCATAAGGCCACAACCCCCGCCCCCCGCCTTGCACCTCCACTGCCGATCCGCCTGGCGGTGGACCTGCAAGGCCGGCGGGAGTGCAAGGAAGCCCCGCGAAGGCCCTCCCTGGCCCCAGGCAGGCAGGGGTGGGGAGAGGCAGGGAGAAAGCAACTTACCCTCCCTCTTCTCCTGCCTCCTCCTGGCTGAATGAGGGCCGGAAGCGGGGCGGCCGGAAGCAGGGGGCGGGGCTTCGTCATGTGCTCCGCACCCCCGTACCTCACCCAGGGGAACTGCGATCCCCCACGATCCTCCCCGAAATGACCTCTGGTCAGTCATCCTTCCTTCCAGGGGAAAAACAAACTGCTGAGCAGAGGACAAATGTCTGGGATCAAAGGGAACTTGGATGAACAAGTGCAGCCATGAGGAAAGGAGTGGTAATTATAAGGCAGCTCTTTGAGGCTCACTGCCATGATTCTGCCCAAGACAGTAAAAAATGCCAGCTACTTAAGCAATTAAGAAGGGTGCTGTCCCAGGTACATTAACTTTGATTCACAGTAAGAACTTGCTTTGGTTCAATAGCTCAAGCAGGGGAGCCAGCAATGGCTTCCTTAAAGTGGCCAGCCTTTTCAGTGAATCAAGGCCAAAGAGAGCAACTTCCAGGCCCACATCCAGGATTTCGTGGCGTGTGGGGCAAATTTTTTTCTGGTGGGGCTGAAGTTCTCAGTGCAGAAAGAAAAGCCATTTAGCTAACAGAAAGCTGTTACCAAGATAGCTCTCTAAACTGCAAACTGTCAACCACTTTAGATGACAGCTCTTAGCTGCTGAAAGCTAATCACTTCTGCCAGCCTAAGCAACAATTCTGATAACAAGCCAGCAGGTGGGGGTGATGACTTCTATAGTCAAGAAAGCTAAAACTTAAGCAGAAAAACTCTCGTAAAGGAGACTAGTTTCTTGACACAGAATTAGAAGGGATCCTAGAGGTCACCCACTCCAACCCCCTTGCTCAGTGTGGGACTTAGTCACCTACAGCACCCCACTCTGCTTAAAGGAGCTCACGCCATTTAAGAAACATTTTTTAAATGATTGAAAAAAGCATTTACAGGAGAAATTCTTGTGGGGCTGTGCCTTTAAGAAAGGGGGTAGAGCCCCCCAAAGCCCCACCATAGCTACAGGCCTGGCAACTTCACTGATTCTAGGCTATGATGAAGGCCCCTACTGGACCCTCGCCTGCAGTCCCATAAATTACTACTGCCTGTGCAACAGCAATACCTCCGTACTAATCTGCATGGGGCAAAGGGCATGGTTACTTAGTGGGGAAAGGCACCCATTTTGTACATAACTCAGAAGCACTCTAACATTCCACGTTCGATAGTTCTGGGGCTGAATACTGGTTCCAGCCAAGCTTTGATTATTGTACTTGTTTAGAATATAAACCTGTTCAGAGATCAGGAAATGAATGAACAAGTAATTAACTTTGGTTTAGCAAATGAACCAGGGGAGGGTTACAAGTGAACAAGTAAAAGCATAAGGGCCATGACTGTAAGCAGCAAAAAGGGAAACCCTGAGTCTCAGTCTCAAATTCACAGTCAGGCTACATTTGCAATATGGGGATAACACTGACTTACCACACAGGGCTCTTATGAGGATTGCTGAAGCACATTAAAGCTCATATGGTAAAGGTAAAGGTTTCCCTTGCTCGAAAGCCAGTCGAATCCGACTCTAGGGTTGCGGTGCTCATCTCTGTTTCCAAGCCGAAGAGCCAGCGCTGTCCAAAGACGTTTCCATGGTCATGTGGCCGGCGTGACTAAATGCCAAGGCGCACGGAACGCTGTGACCTTCCCACCGAAGAGGTACCTATTTATCTACTTGCAATTTCTTGCTTTCGAACTGCTAGGTTGGCAGCAGCTGGAACCAGAGATGGGAGCTCACTCTGTCATGCGGCACACTCGGGTCTTGAGCAATATATAAATGCCAAGATGAAACCAACTAACGAACCCTGCTTTTAAAAAGACCAGATGATGCAGAAGATAGTTTAAATTGCACTTTTATTGTATAAGTGAGATCACATTTTGATTCTGTCTAGGTCTAAACAAGACAAGGGCCCTGGGCACTGGTAAGTTTCACTTCCAGGTTCCTCAATACCGTGCTTACCCATGAGGCCAAGAGGGCAACACAGAGCATCTGCGACCATGACAAGTGTTGAGATAACATGGGACCTGGCTTGTTTTAAGCCACACAAATTCAAAAACTTTCATTTCCTTGAAAGTGCTCTGTTTCCCAATGCAGAGTGGGTTCCCCCCCCCCATCAAGTAAAGCCAAGTATTATTGGTGGGGGGGGGGGGGAGAAAAGCAGCAACCACTCTTGGAATAAAATATCAGAGTTAGTATGCCAGGTTGAATAACAAATTTAAAATATCCATTCACCCCTTGAATAAAGGATGCTGACTCCCCTCATCCAAGAACAGCAAAAACAAAACACCATTATGTACCAGAGTCCAATGCATAAGTCATGGTTATCCTGTTGATGCAGCTTCCAAAATAGTTCTATGTGGCCACAGGTGAGTTATGTGCATGATCATATGACTGGACAATTGGAACTGGCGGAAATCCACTTTGCGTCATCGTGAGTTTCTGAAACAAGCTTGCAGGGTGAACATCCCAAACTCTTGTTGGACTGCCTGGACTGGACTGTAATATCCAACATACTCCGAAAAGGTACATGTGTAGCAGTTCATTCTGAATACTGCTCTGTGCTGCAAGGACAAGGTAAACAGCTGGTCCCATATGCCAGGTGAAAATTCAATCATCTGCCCTAGACACGTGTATCAGGAAGGTTCATATGGGGGGGGGGGGGCCCTCAGAGAGGCAAGGAAGGCCCTGAAATCTCTTCTTAGAACAGGCTGTTTTACACTGGAGGTCAAAATGACTTGTGCTGTGCATAACAACTTGAAGGCGAAAGGCTAGCCAGGACTAGTTTAACATTTCACCAGGTTTGCTGGTAAACCACAGATGCTCTTTCCCCCCCAACACACACACAAACATACTCAGGTTACTGGGACAGGCTATCTGAAGAGGATTAAAGGTCAGCAGAAATATGCCTGAGGCCAAGAGAACAGCACTCACTACCTCTCATCCAGGAAAATAATAGCAGGGATCACCCATGCATGCTGTCTCTTACCTTTCAGAGGCCTCTAGCAATTTAGATTCCCAGCATGGAGTGGGCACTTAAGGAACTGCCAGTGCCAAAGGGCTGGACCCTCCTGCAGCACCAGACAGAAAGCAGATCAAAATGCTAACTAAATTACCCCCTGCCACCCCCTCGATGTGCAAGCAAGGCATCACAGGGAACTGGCCCATGATCCTAGCCAACCTACACCTGCCTGCAGCCAAAGTATGCAGAGGCATGGGTTTGGAATTACAGAATGTTTGCAAAAAGCATCCAAGGTCCAGGGAGCTGGAGGGGAAAAGCTGAACACTTCTGAGTCTTTGTATTGACGTTCAAGTGGAGAGGGAATCCTGCAGCGGGGAGGCCACACTCCCAGCCCCTCCTCCATCTCCTTATTTGCATAAGTAGGATTAGCAGGACCGATGTGTGCATGCAGGAGAGAGCGAGAGAGGCTGGCTTCTTGAATCAGTCCAGGCTCACAGGAGTCGGGGCACACAGACAGGGTTTTCAATCCCACACCATAGAGGTAAAGGTCAGCAACTTGCAGAGGCTGCCCTGCCCCAAATAAGCAATCCAGGGAACTCCACTACAACAGTCCCATCCATTTCAGGCCACGGCTGCTCAATCATTTTGCACCTGCACAAAGTCTCGCCATGTTGTTCGTCCAGTTGTTCACCCAAGCCAATCCAGGTCATCATCATCATCCTCCTCCTCCCCAAAGAGGGGGGTTGGAGGAGGCCGGCCCTTCATGCTCTGAAAGCCCCCAAGAGATAACAGTTAGGTTAATACTGCTGAGCACAGAAGGAGAGAGTTACGGACAAGGATGTGTACATCTTTTGCTAAGAAAGGTTACATCCTGGGACGTTAAGCTGTCGTATATCACCACCACCAGTCCACCACATGTGAAAGGGATCTAGGTGTTCTGGTTGATCACAGGCTAAACATGAGCCTGCAGTGTGATGTGACTGCAAAGAAAGCTAATGCAATCTTAGGATGCATTAACAGAAGCATTGTGACCAGATCACGGGAGGTGGTAGTTCCACTCTATTCTCCTACGGTCAGGCCCCACCTGGAGTACTGTGTCCAGTTTTGGGCACCACATTTTAGGAAGGATGTTGACAAGCTCGAGTGTGTCCAGAAGAGGGCAACCAGGATGGTAAGAGGGTTGGAATCCAAGTCTTATGGGGAAAGGCTGAAAGAGTTGGGTATGTTTAGCCTGGGAAAGAGAAGGATTAGAGGGGACATGATTGCAGTCTTCAAGTATTTGAAGGGCTGTCATGTAGAAGATGGAGCGGATCTATTCTCTCTTGTTCCGGATTGCAAGACTAGATCTAATGGGTGGAAATTACAAGGGAGTCGTTACCGGCTAAATATAAGGAGAAACTTCCTAACTGTCAGAGTGGTTGAGCAGTGGAACAGTCTGCCTCAGGAGGGGGTGGATGCTCCTTCGCTGGACATTTTCAAGCGGAGGCTGGATGACCATCTTTCAGGTATGTTGTAGGGCTATCTTTCAGCTATGCTCCTGCAGAGTGCAGGGGGTTGGACTAGATGACCTGCAAGGTCCCTTCCAACTCTAACATTCTATCATTCTATGATTCTATGACCACCACGATATCTAATAGCGAAAATAGGTGGCTTGCATCAGTCATGAATGCAACAAGCCCAAGCCATCTACAGCCAGTTTCTACACATTCCTCAGACAGGTAGAACACGTAATTAAAAAGGAAATCTTGTAAGATCAGCTGGATGCGGGCTGAGCATGCTCATTACCCTTGGAAAGTTGAGAGTTAAAGGAAGAAAAAAAGAAGAGGGGAGAGGCTAGCCTGCTCAACCCCTGAAGGAGTATTTGGGTCAGGGAGAGTGTCCTCATGGGCCCCAGTTGGACCTCCCGATAAATTAGCTGAAGTGCCTACAAGCAGGACAACAAAATGGGGCCGCCCAGAGTTAAAGGGGTGCACACTGGGGAGATTTCCTAGGTACGGAGACAACTACTGGTGTGTGAGCATATATACATATACTGAAAAAAGCAGTAATCCTCCCCCCCCAACCAGCCTGATGAGAACTATGTTCAATAGCCATCAGGAGGCATGGAAGTTTGTGTGTCAATGGAGGGGCGGGGAGAAGGATTACAGTACTGGCCTGCTCAAACCCCTACAAGCTTACAGCAGCCTGATGGGGGAGATTAGCATTGGTGGAAAGTCTCCAAACTGTCTATCTCCTCCCACTCCTCGAGTTCCCAACTTGTTTGGCTACCCACAGACAAGGCAAGGAAGAGAAGCCTCTCCTCCTCTGACCGCCATCAGTCACGCTCAGACCCCGAAAGGATTTCGCCAGACGTTACCCAAGTTCATTTCCCAATTACAAGAGCTGGAAGTCTTTAAACAACCCACACCACGACAACAGCAAAAAGACGGGCAACCGGTCTGCACCTAATGCCCACTCTTCTGAATACACAGAGGAAACCCAAAGAAACGCCTCAAAACGTTAAGCATGGATCTCCCGATCTAAATGCCAGTGGATTCATCTCCACAGCCCACTGGAAAGCACCGAGCCCAGAATCCTCTACGAATGAGCCTTACCAATTCTTCATCCTCATCCTCTTCCAGTGGCCCTCCTGATATGTGAGGCTTTCGAGTTACAGCTTTAGACATACTGCTCTGGTCTTCATGGAGGCTGAGAAAAGCAAGAAAGTGGGTAAAGGGGGATTATCTGACCTCAGAAAGGGGAAGTACGGATAGTTGCAGTATGTAAAAGCTTCCGTGTACAACAGAGCCACAATCCAACGGTCCTGACTGGATAGCCCAGACTAGCCTGATCCCGTTAGATCTTGGAAGCTAAGAAGGGTTGGCCCTGGCTAGTATTTGGATGGGCGACCTCCAAGGAATACCAGGGTCATGACGCAGAGGCAGGCAATGGGAAACCACCTCTGAAATGTCTCTTACCTTACAAACAAGTCTGGTTCGCCACCTAGTGGGGCATAATGCTAAAAGAGCTAGCATTTCTGGCTGCCAGACAACCTTAGGATCTCCCGGTTATACCATACACATTGCCACACAATAATGATAATAATTATTACAATCCCACTCACTCCCCAATAGGTTTGCCAGGTCCTGCGCTTTCACAGGCAGGGAATGGGAAGGAGCCTTCCGGGAGTGGGGGCGACGCCCCCAACTTGCCAGGTCCTGCGCTTTCACAGGCAGGGGATGGGAAGGAGCCTTCCGGGAGTGGAGGCGACGCCCTTAATGTGATGTCACTTCTGTGCGATGTCATCATGCTGGGGATGTTGCGCCAGGTCATGGCAGTTTGGGGTGGGGCTTCCCCCTGCTGGCCAGCAGCAGTCAGGAGCCTGCAAAATCAGGGGATCCCCTGCTCCCCACCTCTTAGCATTTCTGTCCTGGCTTGTATACCCGATTTGTAAGAGATGGCAAAAAGGCAGTTGGTTTTAAATTGTGCATGGGAGCCAAACCAAAAGCAGAAAGTTCAGAGCACCATGCAGGCCAAACCATACAGCTTCTGGAGTCATTTACTTGCTGTCTTAAGAGGGCTCAGCAAGGAAGCAGCAACAGGAAGGGGTCCACAGCTCAGCTGGCATTGCTGCTGAAAGGCACATGGGCTGTAACCTAAAGCAAGGATGGGTAGAAAAGCAGGGAGTCGCCCACCAGTGCCTGCCTGGTAAGCTGGGATTCTTGCAGAGACTGCTGAACTAGGTGGACTTTGGGCCTAACTCAGCATGACCCTGCCAAAGCAAAAGCACAAATCCAGGTTTACACAACACAGATTAGATAGCCCTTTGCCATGAAAGTGGAGCTGCGGTGGCTCAAGTGGTTAAGACGCTGAACTGCAGGCTGTGGAAGGTCGGTAGTTCAGCAGTTCGAGACCCGAGTGTGCCACATGACGGAGTGAGCTCCCGTCTCTGGCCCCAGCGCCTGCCAACCTAGCAGTTCGAAAGCAAGAAATTGCAAGTAGATAAATAGGTACCACTTCAGTGGGAAGGTAACAGCATTCCGTGCTCCTTGGTGTTTAGTCATGCCGGCCACGTGACCACAGAAATGTCTTTGGACAGCGCTGGCTCTTCGGCTTTGAAACGGAGATGAGCACCGCAACCCTAGAGTCGGACTCGATTGGCTTTTGAGCAAGGGAACCTTTACCTTTACCTTGCCATGAAAAGATCCTGAGTATTCACTCCTGCTTGCTAAGGGAAGGGGCCATGGCTCAGTGACAAAGCATCTGCTTAACATGCAGAAGATTCCCAGCTCAATCCCTGGCATCTCCAGTTAAAGATCAGGTGGTAAGTGATGACCTCTGCCTGAAACCCTGAGCAGCTGCTCCTGTTCTGAGTAGACATTAGTGACTTTGATGGACCAAGGGTCTGATGCCGTATAAGGCAGCTTCATGTGTTCTGTGTGTATTCCAATTTTTAAAAGTTTGGTAGACTGCGGGGATTTAAAGAAGGGAGGGGAAAACCCAGATCAGTTAAGACTGAAGACAGCCCAACTCTGTCCTGCAGCACGTCTGCATTGCCAGCAAACAGGGAGGAGGTGAAACAGAGGTAACTCAAGGCAGGCATAAGCACACACATACACTTCCTGAGACTGACCCAGAATCTACTTGAGGAGGTCTGGGTGCTGCTCTTTGCTGCGTTTCTGCTGAGCCGCACTTTTCGGCTGCAGTGGCAGTTTCAGAATCCTGGTGTGGAACATCCAGGCAACTCTCCCCTCCTCTATTCAGGGCCAGGGTGGGTTCTTCTGCCTTGTGCTCTGCCTCGTCTGCTGCTGGCTTGGAAGGGTCTGGCGTTCCTGCTGCAGTGAGTGCTGAATGTACTGTGTGGGTTTCATTCTGTTCAGAGCAACTCGAGTGTCCGTCCTCCTCAATGGCCAGCTCTGGGACTTCCCGCTTTGTATTAGACTCTGTGGTCTGATTAAAGGCTGAGGGCATCTGTTCTCTCTGTGATTCCAAGGCCTGTGCCTCGTCCACTGCAACAGCCAGGCTGCCCTGGCCTCCTTCAAGAGAGGCAGGAGGAAGTTGAGCCAATGCCTTCTCTGGAGGGTCAGGGGGAACTGTAGGCACGGAGAGTGGTGGGTTGTGTGGAGAAGAGCTTCTGGGCTCCTTATCTGGGCCCGCAGGGCTTGCCCTTTTCCTCTCAGAACGGGACTGCACATCCTCTTCACTGCTGCTCTCTCCCCTCTCCTCATGCTTCTCCAGCAGCTGCAGCGTTACTGTCTAAAAGGAAACAGAAGGAGAGGTGTTGCTTGTCACAAAGGCACAACACCACTCACTGCCACCCCAAATCTAAAGTCTTCTCTTTTCCTTCCTTTAGCAGGATTCTTCTATACTCTAGGGTCAATCAAAATAAATACAGTAATGTACTGGATTTCAGTGCAAAGTGGGGAGGCCGCAAATTACCCACAGAATAACAGGGCAATCAACACCCAATACGGAAACAGATGGGTGATTGAGGACCTCGGCTCTGCTTTAAAAGATGCTACAGGGTAGGTTGGCCATCAAAGCCACAAGGAAGAGTCCTGGTGGGCTGACGGCTTCAGAAGACCACTTCTGGCCAGGGCGACCCCAGCCTGAAAAGAGTGGTGGGTGCTAGCCAGAGGCGCAGGGAAGGTGGGCTCAGTGCAGCAAGGGGCCCACCCTTATCTCACCTGACCTTGCCGTAGCGAGGGACTGAGTGGGACAGGACCATCCTCCCCAGCCTCATAAGAACATAAGAGAAGCCAATGTTGGATCAGGCCAATGGCCCATCCAGTCTGACACTTTGTGCCACACAGTGGCCAAAACCCAGGTGCTATTGGACTGGGGCTACCAAATTGGCATCTTTACTTCCAAGCTGCAGCAATGGCATGGATTAAAGACTGGGTACAGTTGACAAACTGGAGAACGCTTTATCTGGAAGGCCACGATCTTTATATGGGGTGGCACGCGTACCTTTGGTACGAAAAAGACAAAATCCACTCTAACTTCCACAATCATATCATTAGAGCGGCACTAATCAAAGTGTGGGAAGAAATAAAACACAGACACTACACAAAAATTCCAAGATGGGTGTCTCCTCTTGAGGCATTTATAAACACCAAATTAATGATGAAAGAAAAGGCTATATCTTATGATGCATTACTGGGTGAAAACAACAAATTAAAACCGTTAGAAAATCTAACAGAAAGAAATATCCACCTAACATGGTGGGAAAAGATGCAAGTACAAGACAGGTACAACAAGGATAAAAGTACCGAATTTCTAGACACCCAAACGGATTTGGATAAAATATGGCTATCCTCTAATGATAAACTCATTCAAAAAATTTATAACTTCCTCTTAAATGACTACGTAGAAGATGAAAATATAAAAAATACCATGATCCTTTGGATGAAAGACCTGGGAAAGACTATCCATTTGGAAGATTGGCAAAAGGTCTGGAAATCAATGAAACTAATGAGGGCAGTAGCATTTAAGGAAAATATATTCAAGTTATTTCATAGATGGTATTGGACTCCAGAAAAGTTAGCAAAAGCCTATAAATCAACGAATAAAAACTGTTGGAGGTGCAAGACTAACGTAGGGACATTCATGCACATGTGGTGGAACTGCGAAAAAGTATATAGATTTTGGGAAAAGGTAAACAATCTAATTGCAGAAGTGCTGCACATAAATTTAAAGCTTTGTCCGGAGACATACCTATTAAATATAATCCCAAATGAATTTAAAGGGAAAAATGTTTATATGTTAACATATATGCTCACAGCTGCCAGAATTCTGATTGCTAAGAATTGGAAACAAGAAAAGATTCCTAAAAGAAAGGAATTAGTAGAAAAACTTATGGAGGTCGCAGAAATGGACAAATTAACAATAATTTTGCAAAGGAAAGAAGATAAGGTGTTTAAAGAAAGATGGGCAGATTTCTATAAATGGGTAAAGAACCAAACTCTGTAATAGACTCGCCAGGATGTTAAAACTACAAATGTAAAAGTTGTATACTTTATTTTTTGTTGGAAAACTTAAATAAAACTTTAAAAAGAAGAAGAAGCTACAGTGTAGGTTGGCCATTAAAGCCACAAGGAAGAGTCCAGGTGGGCTGATGGCTTCAGAAGACCACCTCAGGCCAGGGCGACCCAGCCTGAAAAGAGTGATGGGTACTAGCCAGAGGCGCAGGGAAGGTGGGCTCAGTGCAGCAAGGGGTCCACCCTCAGGCCCACCCTTATCTCACCTGGCCTTGCCGTAGCGAGGGACTGAATGGGACAGGACCATCCTGCCCAGCCTCATAAGAACATAAGAGACGCCAATGCTGGATCAGGTCAATGGCCCATCCAGTCCGACACTTTGTGCCACACAGTGGCCAAAACCCAGGTGCTATCAGGAGGTCCACCAGTGGGCCAGAACTCCTGAAGCCTTCCCACTCTTGCCCCCCCCCCCAAGCATCCAGAATACAGAGCATCACTATCCCAGATACAGCAGTCCATATATACGTTGTGGCTAATAGCCACTGATGGACCTCTGCTCTATATGTTATAGTCACTGATGGATCTCTCCTCCATATGTTTATCCAATCCCCTCTTTAAGTTGTCTGTGCTTGTACTTGCTACCACTCTCTGTTGCAGTGTGTTCCAAGTGTTAATTACTTACCCAGCAAAGAATGAGCCCTTCCAGCTGCCCACCTTAGTCAGGTACCTCCTGCTCAGAGCTGGCCAGGCAGGCCCTCCCTCCCTCCTTTTGAGGAGCAAGGACCATTTCCAGGGCCATTTCTTCCCCCAGTCTGTTCCCATATGCTATGATTACATGACAGCACAGAGAAAGTAGAGAACTCTGAACTGCATGCAGAATGCAGCATCCAAATTGTCTCAGCTTTAATGTTAAAAAAACCCCTAAAAAGCAAGTTCCTAGCCTCTGTGGCTGCAAATATATGCTTTCAAAATGTGTGGGCTATGTTTGCAAAAATCTCAGAAGCCAAAAAGTTGAGTCGGGAATAAACAGTGCTTCCATGTTCTTGCCCCTCTTGCGACCAGCAACACCAGATTTATGTGATACAACTAAACAAATGTATATAATTTATGACAGCAGGAGTATACTCAATTCCCATGTTACATAAAATTCCATACCAATAGCAGCCAAATTCTTTATCAGCCCTACCTTGATGGTGTTCATTACAATGCCTAGAACTTCTCTGCCGATATAGGACTCCTCTAGCTCAAACTGGCCCCGCAGAGACTGAAACACCCGGTTCATGATCTTCTTTACCTGGAGAAAGACATGCCAGGAAATCAAAAGCCTGAGAAGAAGGTTCTCTCCATACCAAGAGGCCATGAAGTAACGTATTTAATCAAAACGAAAATTTCATTTTTTTCTAGGTGCTCCATCAAGAAAAAGAAGTCCTACAAGTTCCAAGTATGTATACAAGTATTTCTAGGTGCTCCATCAAGAAAAAGAAGTTCTACATTTGTATACAAGTTCCAAGTATGTACAATTAGTAAAAACTTTGTAGTACTGTTTTTATTGGGTCATCTTACATTCATGATCACCTTTGGTACATGCAGGGTGGGGCAGAAGCAGCAAGTCTGTGATAAAAGCTGCCCCACTGAGACATACGATGGGGCCATCGAGATTGTGCTTTTGAGTTCAGAACAGCAAAGTATGCCAGAAGGACATACTTTGGGGCTGCACTACAAATGATCAAGGGCAGGAAAGAGATGCAGCTGCAACAGCGCTGCAGCACTTTTTCTGGCTAGAGCAAGTAGTCCCACAGCTGTGCCTATTGTGGCAAGAATATGATTGGGATAATGTTGCAAGGTTTCTTTCTCTGAATCCGAGAGAGCACAGCAGTGTTATTACAGCCACTTGTACCAGCATTTTCTGAACTTATGGTAATGCTGCAATACTCTCCCTGGGAGGAGTTACAACTGCCAGCAATCCAGGAGAGAAATTCCTGTGTACTTCCAGTTAATGAGGTCCTCCACAGTTCTCCAAAGCCAGCACCTCCCACTGCACACACAAGTAAAGGGGGGGAAAACACACCTCTTCAGTGGAGTCTACAGGTGAAGACCTTCCATGATGCTTTTCAAATTCCTGGATCTGTTCCTCATAGTGGGCCTTGAGAGCAGCTACCTGGGACTGTAAGGCTAAGTACTGGGGGGTGGGGAAGAGAGAGATAAGGAATTAGGTTATACAAGAACACCGGTGTGAAGTAGTGGGGTTAGAGTGCTGGGTTTGAGCTGGAGAGCCCTGGGTTCAAATGTTTGCTCGGCCTGAAGTTTTGTGCAAGGGACTTTCTATCTTTTTAATTTTTTTACCCTTGCTTGCCTCACAGGGTTGTTGTGAAGCTAAAGTTCGATAATTCCACATAGGTGGCCCTGAGCCCCTTAGAGGCAAGATGGGACAGGACGATTTTTAGATGATAGTTTCCATTTAGGCTGGTGCCAGGAAAGTGACAGAAACAGGATGGTCTGGCAGAGTGTTTTTCATCTCACTATTCCCATCCCAGGGCCATAGCTTTGTACACAGGGGATAACTTTGTCATGTTCTTTGGAAGCCCCATTGAACTGCAGATGCACTGTCCCGGTCCACCGGCCCCGGGATGGTCCTCCACACCCCCAGAGGCGTATCCACACCCCAACTCACCCCAAGAGCGGCGGACGAGCTGGGGAGGAACGGTGGCACAACCCCCACAGAGTATGCGGCACGATGGGGAGACTCCTGAAAACCCAGACAAGGTGTGCATCGCTGGCAGAGCAAGACCCGCACAGCGAATCCCATGGAACCCCTCCCTTGGGAGACGCACAGCAGGCCCCACGGGGCGATGACAGAAGCCGGCCGCAGCACCCAGTAGCGCTGACGACGCGGCCCCGGGTTAAGAAGACCACCGCTGCCCCACCGCTGCCCACACCCCGGACACCCGAGGAGCGTCCTGGCCTATGAACGAGGGCGGGGCCGGATGGGGGAGGAGGGAGGCGGGGAGGAGGGAGGCGGGGAAGATGGGTGGCGCTAGCAGGAGAGCATGGGGAATAAAAAGAGGGGCTCTGGGAGAGGACCAGGGAGGAAGAACGTGAGAAGGAGACACTATGCACGATGGCTAGAGAGAGAGCGCGAGGGGCGAGTGATCTCCAGCTTACGGGGCAGAGGAACCTGAGGGGTGCTGCTAACCCTGTTCCCTGCTGAGGTCCTATCGTGGCTCCCTTTTGTGACTCCACCCCGGCTGCCAGCACAACCCAGCCCGACGCCACGGCTACCGGTGGAACCCACCCCCGGCACCCAGAAGAGGCCCGTCACATGCACCCAGTGCTGTCCCCAGTGAATGTGAGGCAGAAAAAGTAGCCAAGAGGCTTGGCATGGAATGGGTTCTCCTCACCTTGCTTTTCACAGGCTCAAGCTGTTCCAACTGCTCCTGCAACGCAGAGAGCTTCTCATCCTCTGAACTCCTTGTGGTTTTCAGCTGCAATAACTGGAAGTAAAGCAAGTTTGACATGTAAGCCACCAGCAGCTGAGTATACTCTCATTTGCAAGTTTATGCCCCTTTTAAAAAGTTAGGAACTTTGAATTCAGCAAGTGTTTCCCCAAACACAATACGGGAGTCACACTTCTACAAACACTGTCCATGATGTGACCTTTCCCTTCAAAATAGAGTTCAGAAGGAACTTGAAACCGATTGGACCTCTGCTCACTTGTACTCGGGGAATACAAGCTACAGACTCTACATGTGCACACTTCTTCAGTCAACGAAGGACATATGTTTGTGTACGCTTGCATCAGCAGGTAAATGTGGAAGGTGGGATCTGGGCACTGGTGGAGTGAGGACCTATGGAAAGAAGCTGGGTGGCAAAGGAAGGGATGAAGTGCATGTCAAAGAAGCTCAGGGAGACTGATGGTCTTGAACGTCGCTTATGCAGGAATTGTGACATACCGTCACTGAGCTGTGGAGAAGGAAGGTATGCACATGCATGCGAGCATACAGGCACACAAAACGGGCCACCTACTTTCTCTTCCAGCTGGGACACTTTCTGCTGCTGGGCATCTCTCTGCTCACACACTTCCTGGTACTGGCGGGCATGTTGCTCTTTGGCAGTGCTCAGCATACGCTCACATTTGGCTTCCCACTGGGATTCCAGCTCCGCCTGCATAAGAGAAAGCTGCCAGCCCCACCCCACCCCAAAGGACACCCCTGTTACTCCTTCATACAACAGTTTTCCTGCATCTTTTCACCACTGCTGCTCACTGGCTTTAGACACTGCTCTTGGAAAGCTGTAATCCTAAACAATTTAAGGTTTGGGGCATCACCTGAGCCCAATATTAAAATAAAAACACTGGCTGAGGTGGGAAGAATAATGGTCCCCATGCTGTGGGATCCAGACTTCCAAAGCAGAAATGTTGCAAAGAGGACGAAAGACCAACTGGTCTGCTGCCACCAGGTTGGTGACGACTCCCCCCCCCCCCCCGGGGCCCCCCCCCCCCCCCCCCCCACTTCTGTGGAAAAAGTCAAGGAGGCGATTCTCTATTGTCCACCTCCTCTCACCTGCTCAGAAGCTGCTTGGTCAGTCGATGTCCGAGCCTTTTTCAGCAGCTGCCGGAGTTTGTCCAGCTCCTCCTGGTAGGATCTACGAATCTCATCCATTTCTTCTTCAGCCTGTGCTCTCTCCGAGAGGGATTTCTTCTTCCTCTCAGCCAGGTTCTGAAATTGGGGAAGGGAGCCCAAATCACAGGTTGGACAGCAAGACTACATTTACACATGGAGGGCTCATAACTCAATGATATGCCATCTGCTTTGTATAAAGAGGGTTCCAGGTTTCATCCCTAGCACCTCCCCTTATCTCAGCTAGCCGATGCTGGGCAAGGTCTTTCTTAGCCTAACAACCCAAGCAGAATGCTGCCAGTCAGAACATAATACTGAACTAGACAGACCAATGGTCTTGACTTTTAAAAGGAACTTTCACGCAGCAGACCAAGGAGTTAGACCAGTACTGTAGACTGCATGTGGGGAACATCCCTTTTGAATGTCCCACCACATTAAAAAACCCTGCCAACCAAAAATTAGCACATCAGAGAGAATGGGTTTAACCAACCCTCCCCTTGTTGTGCTAGTTTTCCACCTGCAAGAAGGTATTTAATTTTTAAATAAAGGGGAGCATTCAAAAGTAGAATGTCTTACTAGCGCTCTGATGTTTGGGGCCACAGCCAAAGAAGTTGGTCATCGCTTCTGTAAACATGTTTATTTCATGTTATAAATGCTACCATTTTATGGTGCTATTTGCATTGCTCTTTTCCTTGCAATGTAAAATAGCTGAAAAGAAAATCACACATTTTCTAAAATCAATCAAGTAGTGTAAGTTCACTCTACCACTTAATTCTGAACATACATGGACCAGGCCTCAAAGCCCTTTCCCTCAGGCCACGGGACCCAACATCAGAGCACTCCAGGCTCATAAAAACAGTGATGTTTTCTGCTGCCTGTTCACAGTATTCCTTGAAGGCTGGACAGCACGGCGCATATGGAAAGGTAAATAAATAAGCAATCGCTACTCAGATTCCTGGGATCCAAGATCACTGCAGATGGTGACGGCAGCCATGAAATTAAAAGACGTCTGCTCCTGGGGAGGAAAGCGATGGCAAACCTTGACAGCATAATAAAAAGCAGAGACATCACCCTGCCAACAAAAGTCCATATGGTCAAAGCAATGGTATTCCCAGTAGTACTGTATGGCTGCGAGAGTTGGACTATAAGGAAGGCTGAGCGCCGAAGAATAGATGCTTTTGGATTATGGTGCTGGAGGAGACTCTTGAGAGTCCCCTGGACTGCAAGGAGATCAAATCAGTCAATCCTAAAAGAAATCAACCCTGACTGCTCCCTGGAAGGCCAGATAATGAAGCTTAAGCTCACATACTTTGGCCACCAAATGAGAAAGGAGCACTCACTGGAGAAGACCCTGATGCTGGGAAAGACTGAAGGTCAGAGAAGAAGGGGACAGCAAAGGATGAGATGGTTAGGCAGTGTTATCGATGCAATGAACACGAAATTAAGCAAACTCCAGAGCATGACGGAAGGAGGGCCTGGCGTGATGTGGTCCATGGGGGCGCAAAGAGTCGGACTCAACTGTGCAACTGAACAACAACACTCAGATTCGGCACCTTCCCCCGCTCCCTACCTTCTCCAGATTCTCCTTTTCCACACGAAGGTCAGAAAGCTCTTCTTCCAGGGCTGCCAGCTTGGCATCCAGCTGCCTACGGCTTTGCTTCTCCACTTGGAATTTGCTCCGGGCATCCTCAGATGATTGCTGAAGCTCTGTGGAAGGGGCAGGACACAGAGTTGGTATCAAAACGCACCCCTCCCCCCAATATGAACTCAAAATTTAAAAGTGTTCACTCAAATAAACTATTTACAGTATGCAGCAACCCTCTGGTAATTCAGGAACTCCACATGGCTAGAATGCACACAGGTGCCTTAAGTCCCAGGGCCCAGCATGCTAATTTCTCAGCATTTATACAAGCACTTGGATGATCTTTCGAAGCATTTCACATACATTATCTTGTGCTCCTTCCAACAAACGAAAACGGTAGGCCGATATTAGCACCATGCTGTAGACGGCATAGTCGGCCATCTAGTGAGTTTGTGGCAGTGGTCGAATCTGAACTAAAGGTACAAGGCTCAGCCTCATAGCCATTGAGTTTCACCAGCTCTCTGCGCCAGTTCTGTACCACAAAATGCCAAGTTCTGAAACCCAAATGATTTTAGCAGTTCCGAAGAAATAAAAAACTTTGCTTTTCTTGAAAAGAGCAGCTTCTCTGAAAGGTCAATCCTCTGACTTTGCTCATGCCGGCCAAGAGAAGGGAGCCTCTGCTGGTGCTGAGAAGCAATCTTTCTTATTTCATTTACTGAGAAAAAATTCTGACTCACTTTTCAGCAAATGATGTTCTCGAAGCAATGTACGTAGAAAAGAACAAATGACAGTGAGGCAGTAAAATCAGTTCACCGGAACAACGATGCAAAGAGATTTTTAAAAAACCCTCATCCCCAGCTAATGGATACCAGGTAAGCTAATCAATACAGCCTGGATGGATAAATGACTCTTGCTCTCTTAACACCACCAAGGTCTTTTATTTATTTTTTTGCCATCAAGTCACTCATCCGTCTGGTGACCCCCACGGGGCTTTCAACGCAAGAGATGCTCAGAAGCGGTTTCCCATTTGCCTGCCTCCGCATCACAAGGTCTTTGCTTCCACTGAAAACAGCAGAAGTTGGTTCCAAAGACTGCAGACCCACCACCAAGGGTGCTTTCACTCACACTGAACAATGGACTTCCAATCCACGTTCAATGCATGTTGCAACCAGTGTTCCCCCTAAACTGAGTTAGTGTGAGCTAGCTCACAGCTTTTCAGCCTCCGGCTCACACATTTTTGTCTTCGCTCAGGAAGGATGGCTCCAGAGCAAACTAATTTATGCAGTAGCCAAAAATAGCTCACTCATGACTTTAATGCCTGGAGCTCACAAAGTAGAATTCTTGCTAACAAGACTCCACAGCTTAGAGGGAGCATTGGCTGCAACTGAATTTCACGGCAAAACAGCAAAATCTGCTTGGAAACAGCAAAATCTGCTTGGAAATGATCACCGAAAGTGCATTATCAAGTATGTGTGAAAACGACCCTGAAGAGAGCCCCTATGGCAGTGGGCCACCAACCAAAATGGAACCAATCGTTAAGTGGCACCACCCAGAGATAATCGGCGGCAGAACTCTATCAGCACAATGGCAGACACAGCAAAAGACAGTCCCTCGAGTTTGGCCCTCTCCTACGTTTCCCTCACCAGCCAGATGGGCCTGCAGCTGGTTGAGCTGTGTGCCATGTCTCTCCGCCTCCTTCAGGGCCGTGTTCAACTGGGAGCGCAAATCCATCTCTTTCTTCTGGTGATCGGTTAGCTCCAGCTGAAGCCGGGAGATCTGCGCCGTGGCAGCTGCCAGCTCCTCGGCAACCTTGACCTGCCAAGTGAGAAAGAGACAGCAAAGGAGAAATCTCAGGAGGGCTCCTCCAAACAGATACAAGAGGCAGCTTATCCGGGGGCAGCTTCTGCAAGCAACCCAGATGCTGGGCTGAGTTTCCATTAAGCAAACTTCAGACCAGTTCCGTCGGTGCCTACACAGACCCCCTGGCAAGCCTAAATGTAGGCAATTACTCTGAGCCAGCATAGGACACATGTAAAATCAGGATGGTGCTGTAACCAATAATCAGGAACTCACTGAATGGAGAGCCACCTGGGCTACTTGTGAACGTACAACATAAAAAGATCCCTGCTGGACAGGATCAAGGGTTCTCTTAGGTCAGAATTTTGTTTCTGACAACAACTGGTCAGGTGCCTTCATGAAGGCCACAAGCAGGGCATGAACACAAAAGCCTTGTTGGTTTGTACACAGCACCAGGTATTCACAAGCAGACTGGCTCCGAACATGGAGACTGCATACTATCACAGTTATAAAACATCAATAGACAGTTAATTTGCCGTACCCTTTCTTAAAGCCATCCAATTGATCTACTTCCTTTATACCCCACCTTTGCCCCCTAATGGGGACCCAAAGCAACTTATACCATTCTCTCTATTTTATTCTCACAACAACCCTGTGAGGTGGGTTAAGAGAAGAGAAGAAGAAGAAGAGATTGGATTTATACCCCACCCTTCACTTGGAGTCTTAGAGCATCTTACAAACTCCTTTCCCTTCCCCTCCCTACAACAGACACCCTGTGAGATAGGTGGGGCTGAGAGAGCTATTTTGAGGACTGCCCTTTCAAGGACAGCTCTGACAGAACTATGGCTTGCCCAAGGTCATCCAGCAGCTGCAATTGGAGCTGGAGAGTGTGTATGACTTGCCCAAGGTTTACCAAGCAAATTTCCATGGCAGAATGGCAATTCAAAAACGAGTCTCCCAGATCCTAGTGTGTGCACGGTACTGCTGCTGTAAGGTGCTCAGAGGCAACTGACATACCACAAAAATGCTGCCAACAGCTCTGGAGTTCCTTGCAGACTCAGTCTCAGCATCTTCCAGAAGCACTGTAGGAACCATGTGTCAAGAACAAAGCCAGCTGGGGATTTTTGTCCAAGAGTTAAGATGACCAGATCTAAGCAAGATAGTCGAACTGTGTCTTGACTGTACCATTTCAGTCTAGAGGTGAGGGCTTACTGGATTAAATGCTTCCTCATGATGGGGGTGTGGTGTGGCAGAAATTCTACAACAATGATTTGTTGCTATGTGATACTCAGGCTCCTGTGTAGTGGGCAGAACATCAGACTAGGATCCGGGAGACCCAGGTTGGAATCCCCACTCTGCCATAGAAGCTCACTGGGTGATTTTGAGCCCATCACACACATTCAGCCTATCCTACATCACAAGTCTGTTGCGAGGATAAACTGGAGATGGGGAGAATGATGGTATGGCACTCTGAACCCACAAGTGAGGGGAAGAGTGGGGCATAAAAATAAATATATAAATATTGTGTTCTTTCCACCTCCTTTTGTGTTGTCAAACCTCTGGATTTATAATTTCATGGCAAACTACAGTCTGCCTTTACACATCTGAAGTGGCCGGTGATGCTTTGTGTTTGGCCCTGCTAACCAAACTAACCAACATCAAACCAGAATTTGGAACCTCGATGTGCAGAAGGAAAAGGACCATGAACTACAATTTGCTGCAAAAGCAGAAGAGTATGTATCTGGATGGCCATGCACAAGGGAATGTAGCAGTGAGTAAGCCTGTAAATCCGCAGGCTTGGCCACATAGCAGCAATCCCAGGTTTGCCATTATGTATAAAACCCACCACAGAAAACTGGTTACGCTAGAACCCCTCTCCCTGACATGGCAACTTCCTGTGAGCCAAGATTTTCTTTTGCATGGAGAAACCCTCCAGCCACACTAGCCCTCACCAGCACCTTGAAGTGGTACAGCTCAAACATGCTAGGACAGAGATAAACATTTGCTACATTTTTATTGACTTTGCCCATTTCAAATTGACTTGTTTTATGCACAGAGTCTGAGTCCAGCGGCACCTTTAAGACCAACAAAGTTTTATTCAAGCTATAAGCTTTCATGTGCAGCCATGCTTCTTCCTTGTATCTGAAAAAATGTCTGTACACATGAAAGCTTATGCCTTGAATAAAACTTTGTTGGTCTTAAAGGTGCCGCTGGACTCAAACTTTGTTCTGCTGCTTCAGACCGACACAGCTGCCCACCTGGATCTTGTTTTAAGTATGTTTTGGAATTTTTGTGTAACCTGGCAAAATTGAGCTGCGGTGGCTCAAGTGGTTAAGATGCTGAACTGCAGGCTGTGGAAGGTCGGTAGTTCAGCAGTTCAAGACCCGGGTGCTGCATGACGGAGTGAGCTCCCATCTCTAGTTCCAGCTCCTGCCAACCTAGCAGTTCGAAAGCAAGAAACTGCAAGTAGATAAATAGGTACCACTTCGGTGGGAAGGTAACAGCGTTCCGTGCGCCTTGGTGTTTAGTCATGCCGGCCACATGACCACGGAAACGTCTTTGGACAGCACTGGCTCTTCGGCTTTGAAACGGAGATGAGCACCGCAATCATAGAGTCGGACTCGACTGGCTTTCGAGCAAGGGAACCCTTACCTTTTAAAATTACTGAATCCCTAAATGATCTCCAAATATAATAGCCAAGCCTAGCAGCGTGGCCTGCAAACCTGGGCTCTCAACAGGAAAAAATCAAGAGTGCACAGTTCAGCTCTTCCCCTTACCACCAATGACGATATTGCCTCTGCAGCATGCAAGATTTGGATGGGATGGTTCTGCTCCTGAAATGTGTCTGTGTGTCCCAAATTCTTAGTGGTCTTGGGCTAGTCTAAATTTAGCAAATTCACCCTACTCTACCCCAGTATCTGGACTGTGCTAACAGTGGAGAAAGTCTTGGTTCATTTGGGTTGGAAAACGTAAATTTGGGGGGGGGAATGGGGGGGGATTCCAGATTTTCTGGACATTAGAGGACAATGCCTCACCTGGTCCCAGCCCTGTTCCAATGGCAGCTTGTGCTAACAGGGGGAAAAAAGCAGCAACAGGAAAGGAAAGTTAACACCAGTGATATAAAAGCAGGAGAGAGTCGTCAGCAGAGGAAAAGGTTAGCAGAGCTCTGGGGATGAACAGTACTCTGTGTTTGGCACATGAATTACCAGACATGGGAGATGAACATCTGTAATTCTAGCACTGCTTCAAGAACAGCACATATTTAAGGTCACTAAATGCAGATTTACCTATGCCCTAGTGTCTTCTGACCACTCACTTGTTCTCACACCAAGGGGGCTGACGTGTAGTTAAAAAGGTTCTACTTCCCCCTTATACTTCAAAGGATCTGTATAGGCAAAACAAGGTTCCAATCTAGAACAGTAAACCCAGTTTGAGAGGGCTCCAGACTGGTCATGATCTTGAGCTGCTGTTGCCCTCCCAGCAGTCTTGGTCACCATCCAGACTTCTCGACCACCACTCCTGCAGAGTTTACCTTCTCCTGCTCAGCATGCAAGACCCTTGCCTGCGTATGCTCATTGCTCATCTGCAGCGAGGTGTTCCTCTGTTCCATCAGGAGGTTGCTCTGCTCAACGTACCTGGGAAGAGAAGCAGCAGCACATGGCTTTATGAGTCCTGATGGCAGGGTTGGTCTAAGGAGTGGATTTGATCCATGAATTTATTTTATGTGACCCACAACAGTCTTGTAACATTTAATCGCACGGTATGGCAAACGGAGTTTGTTCATTTTAATGCAACACATAAATTCTCCATCTGTGGATCCCCCAAATTAAGCAGCTGTTCTTTCTGGTGGGAGGTTCTGGTCCTGCCTGCTCCAAGTTCTAGTCCTGTGTGCCCCACTGTTTGAGCTCTCTTGGCTTTACACTTTCTTTACTAGAGGCTTTCTGCTTCATTCCTACCCACCTTTCCTCAACCTTAGCTAGCTAGACTGAGAAGGGAGAACTGATGGTTGGATCACCTTCACAACTTTGCTAGGCCCTGTTGCCAAGTACTAATGTGATGCCACTCTAGCTAGAAAGACTTGCTAAGGTGATGGGATGCTTCCTCAGCAGCCTGAGATGGGGCAAAGAGGGCTATAGGAGCTGGGTCAACTGACCCCATTGGGAATTCCAAAAGTCTACAGGGGTGATAGAGCCAGCCAGGAATGGCATAAAGCAATATTGATGCCATGCATAGACTCATAATAGAGAGCACACAGTGGTAGAGGCCACCAGATTTCCTTACAGAGCTGAGATGAATGTGGGTTACCCCTCCAATACGGAGGGGCATGTGAGGTGTTCCTCAGCTAAAAAATACACTTTTACAAGGGGGAGCACCACCTCTCCTCACCTCTGGTTGCGATCAATCAGCTCGCTAATCTTCTCGTTTTGCTCCTCAATCCGGCTGCTCTTCTCAAAAATCTCTTGTTTCAGCCTCTCATTCTCCTGCAACACGAACACAGTGCAGGAGAGAACCCAAGCGCATCCCAGAATGAGAACATAGGGGAAAACAGCACTGAGGCCTAAGGGCTGCCCCCACCCCCAGCCCCAATTCGATCTCTCTTCCCCTGGGGCAGCAATTTTCCAATTTTTTATTTCTACAAATGCTGTCCCAAAGTTCTGACTTACTGTCTCTTGAGCACTGCAAAGGATTCTGGGGCACATTCCAGAGTGTAAGCCAGTTCATGCAGGGCACTGCCCAGGCTTCTTGAGCCTTCCAGTAACCCTGCATGCACTCAAGAGGATGCACCTGAATAGTCCTATAACAGTCCTTTGCGGCTGTTCACTGCAAGGGAAGATGCTCAAATACTGCTCTGACATACATCCTCAGCAGCCCTGCAAAAGGAAGCAGAAGGCTGAGAAAGCGTGGCTTGCCTAAAGCCCATCTATTGGGTGTGTAATCAGCAGGGAGATTTGAGCCAGGAACCTTTTGGATTCAGCTCAGCCCTTCAGCTACTGTGCCGCTGTAAGCACCAGACAAGCCATCTTTTCCAGAGAAGCTTTCTGCCTTTGCTCATCTCCTGACCAATGAGTCTCTGACAAACTTCTAAGGGACCCAGGATGCCTTGCAACATAGCTTGAAAAATCTTGGGCATGAAAAAAAAAATCTTGGGCATTCTTCTAGTCACATGGAATTGTTTCTCCCCTGCCCCTAAGTCTCCTTGGTAAATCTTAAGTGGATGAGTTTCTCTCTCCAGAGAAGCCAACAAAGATACCCCTCAGAGGCTAAGTGGTCCTCACTTGGATGATGCGCTGGATGTTGCTCATGATCATAGCTGTTTCCATGGTAACAGAGGAGCTCCCTGGCAATAAACTGTGGCTGGAGTTCTGCTTCTGTAGCTCATTCACCTGGAAAGAACAGAGTTGTGGTGTTTGACATCAGCCCATAGGAGGCAGGGAAAGCTTGAGTTGGCCGGTAGCTTACCACCTCTCCCAAGGCGACTAGCAACAGACTCCAGATGAGAAACAGATGGGCAAATTGCAGCTTTACAACATTCCAGCCACAGGTGAGACTCCCCTGCTCTTCCTCCCCACTCTTAGGCTACAAACCAGTAGTTGAGCAAGGACTCTTCTCAGCACTGGCTAAGACAGGTTAGCACTGAAGAGGAGACCATGCAGGGCTTTTGCTCTCCTCCTCTCTGAGGACAGGAAGGAGATTTGGTGAACTGTGCTTAGACAGGAAGGGACAGGAATGTGGCATGGCTTGCACAGAGGGAGACGAGCAGCAGAACAATTGGGAGATAACTGCCCCCTGAATGATTTGCAAGCAATGCCCAGACCAGTGTTCCCTCTAAGCTGAGTTAGTGTGAGCTAGCTCACAATTTTTTACCCTCCAGCTCACACATTTTTGTCTCCGCTCAGGAAGGAGGGCTCCAGAGCAAATTAATGTATGCAGCAGCCAAATCGCTGGCTCACAACTTTAATGCCAGTAGCTCACAAGGTAGAATTCTTGCTCACAAGACTCCACAGCTTAGAGGGAACATTGGCCCAGACCCTGATATCCTGAAGAGAAGGACATCCCTATGAGTCCAGTAACTCAGCCACCACTGAACAGAGAGTGACTGGGGAATCAGAAAAAGTTGTTCTTATTTCCGCGGAACTGGTACTGCAAAGAAATAGGAGAGAGTTCAGTTCTTTGGTGCTGTGATGACCAAATCCCTCAACAGCATCAGCTGGGTTTTCCCCCAGCAGTGTGAGTGATGCAGAAAGTGGAGAGGTGAGTCCGATCTGCCTGACAGCTTCTGGCCCTTTCTTTACTCTGCATACCAGTTGCTTTTGAGTGGCCCAGTCACCATGCTCCCCTATGCTGCCATGTGTATGTGCCACACCGCATTGTAAGCTAGCAGGGCAGCTAGAACTGAGATACTCACAGAAGGACCAAATAAAATGAGAATGGAAAGGGTTTGGTGGGCCTCACTGCAGACAATCCATAAAGGCTGCCTGAATAATGGAGGCTCAATAGGGCAAGGAACCACAGTGCCTTAGAAGAGCAAACAGCATAAGCAACAGGCCCCAAATAAACTGCTCTGTATGTAGCTCAGGAATCCACTGCACTGACTTTGGTCTGAGGTGCATGGCTACTTAACAAAACCGAACCTCCATATGCAGGAACAGTAGCCCCTAAACACCAGATTTTGGACTATCAACAGAGACACTGAATCATCAGGGCCCTGCTTATGAACTTCCCAGGGGTCTCTACTTGGCTGATGAAAACAGACCCTTGGTCTAAATTCATTCTTATGTAGACTTCAAGAACCCCAAGAACCCCATTAATTACCTTGTCTGCCAGATTATCTAATTTATCGACCACTTTGCCAACAGCCAGGCGGATTTCTGTGTTTTGCTGCCTGGCCTCTGTCATCAGGAATGAACCAATGTCTCCAGCTGCAGCAATGGGGGTGGGGTGGGGGGACAGCATGCAATTTTTTAGAAAGCTTTTCATATGTTAGGTTTACAGGTTTTCAATGTTACAGAAATGGGACAAATATAAATATCAACCAACGTATATTGTGGTGGTAAGTCTATTAATCTGAGAAATATGTACAGGGGGGAAAAGAAGGCATCTCCCATCACATTACTCTGTTGATCTTTAGAACAGACATTGTGCATCAAATTTAAAACCTTACTTAAAAACAAACATCCTAAGTAAATACTGAGCTAAATTTAAAAAGTCTGTTCTGCTACTTCCTTGCAGAGTCTATACGTAGCACAAGTAGTAATTGTTTTTTCTAAAAAGTTGGGAACACAGTTTTGATTAGTCTTACTTCTCAGAGCATAGATGTTTTATCTATCACCATTAATCTGTCAGACTGTGTCATATCACATGGCAATGGTGAGTAGCTTTCTCCTCTCCCAGTGCTTTACAACCAGCTGGCAGCAATAAAACCCAACAAAATAATTTAAAAAGCATTCCAAAATATTTTGATGTAATAATGGCCCTTTGGAAAGGCAGCAATGAAAGGGGCTTGACACACTGCATGGGAGGGGGAGTTTCAAAGTTCGGGGTGGGTGGTGGAGTGGGCCTGGATGCTGCCTTTTCCCACCTCAGCTAGCACAAGCATGCGTAGAAGTGTGGCAGGGGCATAGCCAGGCACTGTAAATGGAAATGGACAGTCAGCTAGTGCAGAGGGCCAATTGTGCTGGTGAGGCTGAGAGAGGCTTGCCAAAGGTCTCTGAGTTTCTGGCTGAGGAGAGATTTGAATTAGGACTTCCAACACACTCAGTTCAGAACAGCTGTCAATTACATACCCACTACACATTTTTTTCCAGCATACCTTGAAAAGGAGAGGGGTACATTGGCCCAACAGGTTGGAGCTGAGAAGCTGCAGTAGTGGCTTGTGGGTACGCAGACGTCACCCCTGCATATGGCTGAGGGAGCAAGGGCAAGAAGAATCAGGCTTAACAGAGTAAGTGGCAAAGCCTCAATTGGACAGAAGCTTGAAAATATTCTTCTTTGAATTGTGAAACAGACACTGCGTGTGGGTGGCCGGGGAGGGGGTGTCAAATCCCACTTAACAGCACAATTCACAACCTTCAAGTCTAAATAAGTCAGTGGGGTCCAGAGCTGCAAGGCCAGCCTTTGAATCCGTAACAGCTGGAAAACCAATAATGTTAAGGGGACAAACTACTTCTATTCAGGCGAGAGCTTTAATTAAAATCAAAGCTTCTAGCCTCATTGATTTAGTACTTTTGATTCCCATAATGCATCACTAACCTTTGTGGTCACTCAGCCTGTGAGGCAGGATGCTTAGTTCTCCTCTCGCAGGTGACAAACTGAGGCTGAGAGGAGGCAAGGAACTGAACCCATAGCAAAGGCATGATTTGAAGCCACACTTTCTAAGTATAATTATTTGACCACAGAAGAGGCAATGAATCGGGGTGGTGATGCCATGAAAGTCTTCGGCATGTGCGTTGGGGGACGGGAAAGTCTTCAGCATGTGCGTTGGGGGACGGGAGGAGAGAAGGGCTCTAAATGCAGCATCTTCTGATAAAGAAGCGCCAGCAACCAGCATCTCCATACCTGAAAAGCTTGGGCTGTCCCGGGAACAGCAGAATGCGACTGAAGGGCTGCAGGCATTATGGCACTGGAGGACATCTGCAGCCCCGAAACAGCAGGCTGAGCCACTAAGAAGAAACCAGAGACATTAACATTGCTCAGCTCAATACAAACAGGCTTGTTACGGTAGATGAAATGAGACACCCCCCACCCCCATTTTTCTGCACATTTCACATCTGTGCAGCATTGTCACACCAGCCTACATTGCTCCTGGCTCAATGCTATCAATCACATTCCCCACTCCTAGCCCAAGAAAAGGCTACGTAGATTTCCTAGGACAGAGTTGGCAACTGGAACAGCACCTGATGAGCAGTGATGGGGACAACTGCAACAAGCTCCACAGCAATAACTGGCACTGATTGTACAGTATAGCTACAGAAGCTAGGAACAAGGGTTGCATGTATGCTGACACCAACTGAGTGTCCACCGTGCAGCAGTAGGTGCAGTGGTCACCTTCCTCCAAAACGTGTAGTTAAAAAACAACACACCCACCCCAAGCTTCTACCCATTATGGCTCTGAAGAAAACATGTTTATTGTAATCTGAGAAGCCAGAAGGGTATCTAAACCTACACAAGCATGTTGTTGTTCTGACTGTAACATGCATGTTCTGAATCACATTACTCTGAACTGCACTGAGCTCAACTACATGCAGAAAAGCAGTGCACAAATATCATAATAAAGGGTTCCAGATGGTTAGGAAGGCAGGCTTCAGGTCCTTGATCTTTCCTGCCCCCATGACTAACAAAACCTGGATTACTAAAAAAAATGAAGAAATTATACATATTTGCTAAATTTATACAAATTCCAGTATTCAGCTTTACTCCATATAAAACTTAAGATTTGCATAGGACATTTTTCTTAGCATTATGCATTCAACATCCTGACTGTGGGGAGGTGGTGGGGAGACAGACAGGAAGAAAATATTGCCAGTTTGCACCTGACCCAAAAGGAAATGATGCCTGAGGCTCGCCCACTGCTGCTTTCTACTTGTTCATCTGCACTGGGTGCAGAGCTAGAGCAACTTTTGCCCACAAAGGAAAGCTCGCCCAATGCTAAGTGAACAGTTAAGTGATCTTTCTGCCTGTGTTCTCATGGTCCTTCATGCATGCACGTAATCCATACACATACGCTTCAGGATCTCATGGGGGTCGGGAAGGATGACAGACAACACCCAGGCCCGCAGCTATCAAGGGGCCCACACACACACACACACACCGTGCTTTTTTGTGAGCCCCTCCCCCAATCCTCAGCTCCCCCTCCCTCCCTCTGGCCCCCTCACCCCCTGATCGATCGTCTTGTCGGCACTCTGCTGGCTGACTCGGGAGAAGAGCAGCAGGACTTGTTGGGGAAAACAGAAAGAGGAGTAGAGCTAGTTCCCACCCGGACCGACCTCAGGTTCAGCATTGGCTGCCTTATTTGGAATAGTGGGCGGGTTCAAAGCAAAGAGCCCGCCAAATACACGTTTAAGCCAGCCACCTCGCCACTTCCTCCAACTCCAGGCAAACTGCAACAGCAGCAGCAGAGCATGAGGATATGAGCCTTCTGCTTGTCCTCCTGCACGGCCCTGGGCCATACCTCCTCCTTCTCTTCCTTCGTCAGACGGATCGGACCCCGGCAGCTCCACCTTCACCAACTCAGCAGCTCAGTAGACCTGGAGGAAGTCTCCTCTGCTGAGCCTGGTCACCTGGTATTGGTATTAACTGTATACTGGTTTTTAACTACTGTACGCCGCCCTGAGTCGCCTTGGCGGGAGGGCGGGGTAAAAGACCAATAAATAAATAAATATAAATAAATCTTCCGTGGGGCCGAGCTGGCTGGGTTTTTTTGTTACCCCCTCATTTTTTGACAGCCCCTGGGGTATCAGGAGTGTTCTGGGACTGGAATGACAGGCCCCAGGGTGGAATGACAGCCCCTGGGGGTAGCAGATGTGTTCTGAGGATGGAATGACAGGCCCCACAGTGGAATGACAGCCCGTGGGGGGATCAGGAGTATTCTGGGAGTGGAATGACAGCCCCTGGAATGCCAGGCCTATCATTACAGTCCCAGGACACATCTCCTACCCCCTTGGGCTGCCATTCTACTCTGGAACCGGTTATTCCACTCCCAGAACACCTGTACGCCGCCCTGAGTCGCCTTGGCGGGAGGGCGGGGTAAAAGACCAATAAATAAATAAATATAAATAAATCTTCCGTGGGGCCGAGCTGGCTGGGTTTTTTTGTTACCCCCTCATTTTTGTGCTGCTGCATTTCCAGCATCCATTCCTCCCTCCACCATTGTGCAGCCATCCATTCCACATTTTCTTTCCAACTCTACTTTAGCCCATGCAAGTCAATTGGCATTCCTGGCTCCCATTATTTCCAATGGGCCTTCAAGTCTCTCCGTGAAACATTTTTGTGCAATAAACCACTTGTATTAATTATTTAGTTATTTAGAATTATGAGCATGGCATGGCAGTACCACACAGACATATAATGGCAGGCCCCCTGAGAAAAACATTGGCCCTCCGAGCAAAAAGCTGTTAGCTACGGGGCTATGTACACCAGATCGTTGCTGCTCTGGGGAGTATTATTAACCACTGCCCGCTTCTTTAATGAGACTTTAGCAAGCAGCTGAATGATATTTGACTCAAGAAGAACACATAGCCCTGCCCTGGATAGCCCAGGCAAGCCCAATCTCATCAGATCTCAGAAGCTAAGCAGGGTTGACTGCAGCAAGTACTTGGATGGGAGACCTCCTCGAAATACCAGAGCCAAGAGGCAGGGACAGGCTTTATTCAGCCACCTCTCTGAATATCCTCCAGGCCCCCAGTAGAGGTCAGTCACCAGAGGTTGCCATAACTTCCAGGTACACACACACACACACAAAAGAACACGTAGGCCTGAACCTTCCTGCTCTTTACCATTTGCCGTCATCTGAGGCAGGGTTGTCTGAGGGGATGGCTTCAAGGGGGAGCATGCCACTGGCTGTGCTGCTGCTCCTCGCAAGGAATTTGGGTCCTGGGGGAAAAGCCAAACAAATTGCTTATTGTATATACACAGCACCTTGTATGTATGATATTGACTTGATTTTACTACATTATGGTATGTCATGCCTTAGACAGTGTCTGTGATTGTTTTCTAATTTGGTAATCCTAGTTCTACTGTGTTGTTTATCAATGTCTTATGCTGTCAGAGTGAGTGGTTTGTTATATTTTCTACTCCACCTTGAGTCTCAGCAGCTGTAAGTGCAGTAAATGAGTGAGAGGAGATGGGATAAGTGATTAAAAAAAAACCCCAGAGCCTGCTACCAACAGAACTTGGTCCCATGGTAAGAGTCTGCCAGGTCTCACTGCAGAGTTTATATTGGATCTTTCCTTCTGGTGCCGCAGGAGACAAGATAGTCACAGCATCTTCCAGCTGTTCCTTCCCTGACCCTGTTGCCCACCTCCCACCATCCAACCCCTACCTGCTCCAGTAACTAATACTTCAGGTGTGTTAGGGGGAGGGGAATGGTGGGAGGAGCTGAAGATGCCTCATTTCCTATTACACCAGGGAACTCAGAAGTACAGCGTTAACTTTGGGCTGCAACTGGTCAGCTGACTGAATGGTGTGTGCATGACAAGCTTTCCACTTTGAGAACAGCTAACTCAATAGAGGGCCTAGTTAGGATCTGTGACCTGCCAGGACTTAAATAGCAATTCATAATTACAGGTTGCAGTTAGTGAGGGCTTCTATCTAGCTTGTTCCACCCCTAAGGATCAGGAATAACCAGAATTATTTTGTTTGAAATCCCACTGAAAGGCAGAAAGACATGCAGGAACACCCCACCAAGAGCTTCTACCTGAGCCACTGCTTTAGCCCCTGCAACCCGCTCTGAATGCCACAGGATCAGGTCTCCAGTCTTGGCAACAATGCCAGCAGCAGCCCCATCCCCAATAACCTCTCCAACAAACCCACCTCCATCTCTGAATCACTTGAGTCAAGCTGAGCTGGAGCTGTGCCTGCAAGGAAAGGCAACATGGGCTGCCCCATCTTTGCCATCCGTGAAATCAGCTTTGCTTTCGCTACGTCAGGATTCTGGGAAAGAGGAAATAGGGTTAACATTGCTCGCTCTTCCAAAGAGAAATGGTTACTGCATGGCAAGACAGAATACCATTCCCTTTTCTTAGGATGCAGCAAGCATACTTTCCACTGACAATCATCATTATTCATACTACTGAATGGTAGAATATGGGGACTTTAAAAGGCAGCTTTTCACCCCACTCACAATGGTATGACGCTTCCTTGCTAGTTTTTCTTCCCAGTGATTTCCCATCATTACAAGTACAATCAAGGTCCAGCTACAGGCGAATCGATTACCAAAAACCAAGACTGCTTTGTTCATGCCTGCATCATCCTTCCAAGAATTCTTTTAAAAGAACATGCAGAAATTGCAGTATTTGCAGGAAAAGGTTAATTTATGTTCCCCAAACAACTGCTGGTCTCAACCACACATACCCTGCCGGCTTGTATTTGCAGGGGGCAGTATTAATTGAGAGTGCCGTCTTGTTCGTATTTGGGGTTCTAATCTACATCTCTTTTGGTTGAAAACCTTAAAATCAAATATCTCAAATAGAGGTTTCGCCAAGCTGGGGACTTACCGCTAGCTGTTCACTGATGGAGTTGGATTTCACTCTCACTGCAGGCTCCCTACAAGACAGAAAGGAGCTTAATACTTCAGTGCACTGCAGAAGCATTCCAGGGATCTTAAAATGTTTGATGTACTCAAACATTGCCCAATTAAGCAAACTGGTCTCCAGTAGAACACTTGCCCTTTGTCAAGACAATAGGGTATGATGCAGAAAAGCTGACTCTAGTTATCCACATAACTAACTTGCAGGACGTTGTCCTGAGATGGGTGACAGCCATTACCTGTCAAAGCAGACAGTTCACAGAAGAGAGATCTATCCATAGGCTGTCCATCTCTGAAGGCAAAATATCTCTGAGGGTCAATTGAGAGGGGGATGATTTGACCTCTGTGCCCCTTCTTGGAGTCTGGTCAGCTGATGGAAGACCAGTGGCCTGATCCAGCAGGGTTGTTCTTATGTGCTTCTTGATCCGTGGTTAAGGGACCACCAACAGAACAGAATTCACCCTTGACCAGTAACTATGTGGGATCATATATTCCTCCCCTTCTCTGCATGATTTACCCTCTTTCATTACCAGCTTCAGTGTTAGGCTTGCTCCAAATGATTTTTTTAATGTGCTTGAAACAGTGGCTGCACTGAGACATTGTGATAAACCATTGTTTGATCAAACCTCAGTTAGCTGTGAAGTCCAAATGCAACTGGCCAAACAAACTGGGGCTGTTGACTGGAACAAAACCAGAATTTCAAACTAATGTTTGTTAACCAGTTTGTGCTAATTGTAGTTTGATGTAATACCTGAATTCATTGTCCTTTGCAACTGCCAAGTCCCAGAGAAGGCAATATTAGAAAGGACATCCTCCCTATTGAAAGGGAGGTCAGACACAAGCAGACCCACAAACCTGGATTTGCTACTTATGTCTCTTGGATTAAGCACCGTGTTGCATACACCACTGTTCACTGTGAAGTCTGAAAGCAGTTAGTACTTCAAGCAAACTAGAACACTTGTTAAGAGCAAACCCGAGGCTGAAGCAGGCAAGAAAATGGGATATCTGGTCACACAAGAAAAGAAAGAGAGTATGAATCATGGATAAGGATGGGCAGAATTCTATCTGCACTGACCTACCACTTGCTTTAAAACCAAGGAGATATCCCACAACTTCCACACACACCCAGCAAACCCACAGGGAAGATGCATAGACAACAATTCAGAACAGACAGATCCACTGCAGCCACAACTCAAAAAAATTTAGTATAATGCTGTGCTTATTTTTTTTAAAAAAGAGAGATTAGACAAATTGACGGCAGAGAAGTCTACTGATACCAGCTGGCATAAAAGCTAAATGAAACCTCCAGGCTCAAAGGCAGCATCCTGCACCGAGTGATTCAGGGGGAGAATAGAGTTGAGGGCATATGCTGTTGAAGGCATAGAGGCATCTGGCTGTCTGGAAACAAACAATGGAGCAAGGCATGATTCAGTATGATCCAGAAGGACCTTATTAGCTATGTCAAACTCTAACACAGAGGCGGTGGTGTATTTGCAACATACTAAGATAGGTTTGTTCTGCTTTGCTTTAAGTTCTTAACCCACTTGGTTTTCTCACCCTGGTTTTGGAGGTAGTGTTGAAGGAAGCAACCCTGCTGGATCCATGCAGAGATTTTCTTGGTTTGGTCCAGGGGAAGGCACAAGAGAATCCCTGTGGCCTAGGTTCTGTTCATTGGAGCCCAAGTCCTTCACAAGCCTCACCTAAGGGAGCAAAAGACACATGCCATGTAGCCTTGTTACCTGGCCGGTGACACATTCCAAGAAACCCTATAATGGCTATGTGTCTGGAAACAGCAACTCACCCGCTTGACTTCTACCTCAAAGGCCAAGGTCGAGTCTGGGGGAATGCGATTGGCTACTCCCTGCGGCCCATAAGCCAGTGCTGGTGGAACAAGGAGAAAGCGCCTTCCTCCTTTCTTCATGCCAATCATCCCTTCTTCCCAACCCTTTGGGACCAAAAACACAAGAACCACACACACACAAAACAAAGTTTGAAAACAGTCTGAACCAGTAGTACCAAAACACATTTACTAGTCCATAACAATTCCAAGTGCTCTTACTCATGAGGAACTAACGTAACACAGAAGTACCGATAAATACTATGGTTTTGCAGCAGTGTTTGGCAAGCATTTAACACATGCAAAAACTTTAAAAAGCAGTGACACAGTGAGGGGATTTATTTATTATTCAAAATAGGGTATGCAAGGCAGTAAACATCAAAACATTACAACATTAAAACAGCATCTAAAATAAAGTATATATGAAATAAACAATTAGTAAAAACATATAAACCCATAAAAACAACCAGAGAGGAGGGTCAGTAACAGTTACTGGGGGTACAACCAGACAAAACAGAAAATGTCTTCACCCTATAGCAGAAGATACATGGAGACAGACAAATCGCCCTGGGGAGGGAGTTCCAAAGTTTTGGTCACATGACCGAAAAGGCCCTTTCTCAGGTTATCACCCTGAAAATGACTACAGTGGATGAAGAGATTTGTATGGGGGAGGGCGGCATCAGGGCAATGTATGCACCAAATGCCATTGCCAGGAGCTAGTGAAAATGGTCCTCATGTCCTGTTCTTAACTGTGCCATGACAATTTCCCACCTCTCACTCTGGAGGGATGCACTTACTTATGCAAATATTTAAACCCTGCCTTTCGCCAAAGTCCTGATGCCACTTGTTTCTGAAACCACAACTACACTAAAAATTAAAAGAACAAGAAAGAAGCCAGGAACACTTAAAATCAAAGAGCCAACACAGACTAATAAAACATTAGGGCAGTTCCACTTAACAGCTACAAGCTAAATGCTTTCCAGAAAAGTGTTATTTTTTTTCCTACCACCATCTAAAGGCCATTTGAAAAGGGCCCAGAGGGCCTTCCCTATGTGGGGTAGGGGACTCCAAGTTTCACACCGATCAGAATACGGACTTGGGCTCAGGCATTTTATTTCTCTTCTGGATTTCTCGAAGAAACTGCTACTATACTGTTAATTTAGAAATGAAGACTGTAGGGAGGAAAAAACCCACTCAATCATGGTGCTAGAATACCTACCTTTATGACTTTGCCAGAGCCCAACTTCAGACGCAAGAGCTTGTCTTTGTTGACATTTGAGTCAAACACCTGTTGACAGTGAAGGGCAATGGTTACATGGCACTTAGTAATATTTAATGTGGGGTGAACAGTTTTAAATCCTGACATCTAAGCTTTAGCAAATCACACTGATATTCCACTACAGCATGATGCTTGGGAGATGATCACAATGGACTCTCAGGGGTCATAGGGCCTTCCACTTCAGACTGGGGGACTAAAGCTCAATATCTTACCCATAAGGACACCATAACTAAGCGGTGCACAGATTTGCACGCTGAAGGTCACATATATGATCCCCAGCACCTCCAGGGAAAAAGGATCCCACCAAAAATGCCTCAGAAAATAAAATTCTCACCTGGTGGCTAATGCTCCCTCTAAGCTGTGGACTCTTGTGAGCAAAAATTCTACTTTGTGAGCTACTGGCATTACAGTTGTGAGCGAGCGATTTGGCTACTGCATAAATTAGTTTGCTCTGGAGCCATCCTTCCTGAGCTAAGACAAAAATATGTGAGCCGGAGGCTAAAAAAATGTGAGCTAGCTCACAATAACTCAGCTTAGAGGGAACATTGCTGATGACTTAGAACTTGGCAACATGCGTCTTCACCTGAGGCACAAACTTGCAGCCAAGTGAGTTAATTGTATAAACTGGACGTGAATCCCAGTACCCATAGCTGAGACATTCAACTGTTTTACCTGCAGGCCACCGGATGTGATAATAACTTACACTTCAGCATCCCTCAGTGGAAGTCTGCTCACAGTCAGTATGGGGAAGTGGCTTAAAGAGCATCTGGGTTTTCTGGGGGAAGCTAGATTGTTCAAATCCCCACTGAGCTAACATGGGTAATGCATTCTTTCTCAGGTGAACCTTCCCCCCAAGCCTCTTGAGAAGCTAAAGTATCCCCTGACTACCAATTGAAATGAAACATCAAGCCCTCTTCCCAGTTTCACCTGTCCTAGTCCATAGTTCTGGAACAGCCAGCCCGTAAAGGCAACCTCCAAGGAGTCTCCTGTTTCCACACCTTGGCCTTCTCCAGCAATCAGATCCTGATGCAGCACCGAATCAGGGGACGGAACGCTGTTATATTTGGCAATGCACAGCTACAAAGGGTGGGGGGGGGGGGGAACAAGGTCTTTTAGTAATCCTGGTCCACATCAGTAGCCATAACAAAAAAACTATCCACATAGACTGAGCTCACATACAGTACTTTGGTGGATGGGAAGTGATGCATGGCCCTTTTGAGGGAGATTTAGATGCTAGCATAAGCTGTCTGGTATGCATTTAGAGTGTGCTACAAGTGTATATGTTGCTTTACAGCACAAGCTGAAAAAGGCAGATCCCTGCCCCAAAGAGCTTTCAAATAAAGTGAGCTTGGGGGACATTGTTTGGTGTTAAACCTGCTATCCTGAAAAACTCAGGACTGCTTTTTAAACGTTTCTTGTCCCAGAGAGCTTCCAGACTGCCTAACAGACTGTCCCATGTTGCATGGTCCATTGTGTGCCTCAGTATAAAGTGACTAATCATATCCTTTTGCCTATCAGGCCTTCAGCCCACAGCAGGTCCTGATCGAGAGCCTGAGGTGGATCAGACAGAGATTTAGCCAGGATGCCATCACCAAGCTCTGGCCAAAGCAGAGAACTACAGGGTAACCAGCCAGATGACCAAAGATGACATCTGGGTAGCAACAGGTTAAGAATGGGTCACATACAATGATGGCCTGGCCATTATGAAAGCTTCTAGGTTAGCCCTGCACTCAGCCCTGGGTAGCAACAGGACACTGCAGCTGTTCTTGGTCCTTAAACGGGGGTGGGGAGAACCACCAACAAACAAGAAAGAACTGGAGAAAATGAAATTATGATTTAAAGTTCCATTTCCATCTAACACACCATACCTACAGAACTCTCTCTTTAACTGTAAGTATTTAGAGATTCAGTTCTCCTATATGATACACTAGAGGGAAATAAAATAGTGCAGTGCTGAATTAATTCCCCTAATGAGGACACCCAAAATGCATTAGGAATAAAATAACCACATCTGATCAATCTTCTCTCTTGCATCTTCTCAGGTCTTGCCACAAATCAAATCTCTCCACTGCCTCTGTCTTACCCCTGCCCCACTTTTCTTGTGCCCAGCCTTTGCTTTGCTAGCGGCTTCTTGTTCCAGGTTAGGCAGAAGTTGAATCCAACTCTACTTCCCTTCCCTTGTTCCACACAGAGGAATACAGTTCTTACAGCAAGACCTTTAGGTATGTGAAGCATTTATTGCTTCTGAGCAAAGTATGTGTTAGTTGTAAAAAAAAGTAGACCAACTAAAGCTTTGCTGCTCCAGGGCGAAGGAAATTCACTTGGGAAATCAAACAAGTGACCAGAAACACTTGCTCAGAGGCTTGCATTTATATAATTTACTAGTAATTAGAGATTTTCACCAGGTACCCTCTCTCCACCCCAGTTATATACGTATCTTCACACACCTGCTTACTGAAATCCATGGCTGCCTTTTCTGACTCAAACATAATGGACCAATTCTGCCTCTGATCATCATAAAATGTACTGTAATTGTTGGGCTGGACCTGTGAACAGAAGGAGAAAGCCACCCACATTCAAAATGGCAGATGGATTTTATTTATTTAACTACATCTATACTCTGCGTTTTTTTCACAATGGGAACCCAAAGCAACTTATATCAGTCTCCTCTCCTCCATTTATCCTCAGAACAACCCTGTGAAGTAAGCTACACTGAGAGCATGTGACTGGCCCAAGACCACCCAGCAAGCTTCCATGGCAGAATGCAGATTCGAACCTGGGTCTCCCAGATCCTAGCCCAGCACTCCAGCCACCACACCGGTTCTGCTCCAGCACCTGAGTCTTTCATCTCTGTGTATTGCTGGAGGCTTTTTCTTTTCTTTTACAAAGCAAGTGGTAAGAAAAAGTTGAAAAGCTGCCATCTCCTAAGGGCTTAATCAGGACTTTGAGACTTCCTCAGTCACTGCAGGTGTTAACCAGTTTAGCAAGACTAGAGAAACTGCATCATCAACAATTACTACTACTGTGAATTGTCTTTGCACTCTCCTTTATTCCATTTGAATTTTGCATATAATGGCTTCTCACCTTGTATCTCCTGCATTACATAACCTCCTCCAACTCTATTGTTTACACCTTGTAAACAATAACTGCATCTCTGCCTCTTGAGGACTAACTATATGCATTCAACGACATAGGATCTCATCCATGAAAGCTTATGCTAGAGTAAAAACCTGTTACTCTTCAAGATGACACAAGTCTCCTGTTTATTTCTGCTACAGCAGACTACTACAAGTATCCTTCAGGCAGTGATCCTCACTCAGTAGCTTAGGAGCAGCCACCTGTGTCTCTTTGGCATGCAATGTGTGGCTTTTCTGAGCACTATTCCACAATACTGCACCTGCCCCATGTTCCAGTAAGGTGAGCAAGGCCCTTGTCCAGTGGGGCTTGTGGTCAGCAGGTGGTTCCACCTTGAAACAGCCACCGCTGAAGGAATGGGTAAGCTGCAAGCCTCCCTAAGGTCTCATGCCAGAGACGGAAGTAAACGTGGCCCTTTCAGTTAATGGTAATTGAGAACATGGTTCTCCACCAGCTGCAGAGTGACTACCACTGCCTTAAGGGGGGGGAAAAATCATACATGAAGAAATGCGTCTATACACACAGAAAGCATATTCTATAGATTTTTAAATGAACACACTGCAATTAGAAGGTTATTTTTCTATCATTTGGCTGCTTATAGTTCTGATGTTTTGGCTTTATGTAATTTAAATATTTTATTTTTAAGATTCAAAAAGTGTCTTGCAAGCCTGGTTTAGATTAAAAAGTAATTCAAATTTTTAAAAATTAAGAAGCAAAAGGAAGCCTTTTTCAATATATGCACAGTCGACCTACAAAGAATTATACATGCTTAACAGTTTATTAAGGAAATAAGTTGGGACAGGTTGGAACCCACAGATCTACAAACAGTGGAGCTTCGCTCCAGCTTGAGGAAATGTCCATTGACACAACAGCCTCTTGCCAGCAGAAAGTTCCTTGATCCATGGAGAAGTGCCACAATTAGCAGAATGGACCCACAGGACCCAGCTCAGTGGGTAGTTCTTAGCTCTAAGGCTTACCGTGAGTACAAAACCTGAATGGATCCTGGCTGCTGTGACCTGCTGCTGCTGATTGATATAAAGCAGGATCTTGTACTGGATTCCATAAGAGATGGAAGGGAGAAAAGAAGGGGGAAACATGAACAGAAACGAGTGAACTGGCCATTCAAAAGCATCTACAAATGACATAGCAACTTGAACACACAAGGCTGCTAAGCAATGCAATCATGGCAACTGTACAACTAGCATTCATATCCAGGCTACAATGTAAAGCTCTGATAGTTCCATGTCAAAAAAGATATCAGAGTTGGGAAAGGGGCAAGCAAAGAGATCAAGGGACTGGAGCACCTTCCCTATGTGGCAAGGAATTTGAGGCTTCTCCATTTAGGAAAAAATATGGAAGAGGGAAAAGACAAATGAGAAAGGGTTTATGAAATTATGTATATTAGGGGGAAGAGAAGAGTGATGTTCTTTCAAATATTAGAATTTGGTGAGAGGGCACACTCAGTGAAACTGATGAGTAACCACAAGTATGCAATAAAGATGCTAAAGGAAATGTTAGGATGGTACACTGTACCATTTCCTACCTCTTTGGTCGAGTGGTTCCCCACTACAGCTGCTCCATATTTGCCTTGTTTCACATACTGCCCGTTTGCACTGAATTGCAAAATGAAAAAAATCCTGTTAGGTAGCAGCTTTGAAAGTGAGCTTGGCACTTACATTAATGAGACATAGGCATGCCATTTGCCTGCTTCATCTGCTGCTGGGTCCTCCCACCTGGTCCTTGCTTCCAGGGCCAGCAGAAGAGTAGGGGTGAGTGTGAAAGTCACATTACATGACATGGCAATGTCATGGCCAGGAGAAAACCCAGATGTGATGACAGCTGATGTTTTCACCTGGCTGTGGCAGCAACATACCACGTAACATCACTTCACACCTTGCCTGGCCCCAAAGCTCCTGGGGATGCTATCATGTCTCGTTGGATCAGGGCAAAGGCCTCAATATCCTGATTCCATCTGTGAGCAGCCAGACAGTCCTAGAAACAAACAGGACACACAAGAACTCATTCCCTGTATGTCCTTAACATCTGTCGCTCAGATGTTTATCATCTTTAAATATGGTTCCATCCAGTTATCATGGCTGACAGCCACTGAAATATTTATCATCTGTGAATTAGCTACTGAGAGATAGATCATGCATGAATGATCATCTGGCATCCCCTTTTCAATCCATCCAAGCAAACAGATGCCACCATATCCCACAGCAGCACACTACACACAATATTTATGGGTGCTGCTTATGCCAAAATCTGGAGACTGAAAACTGCACCTGATGGACACCAGGTCTGACCCAGCAAGACCATACTGGCAGTCCTAGGACAGCACTCCAAATGGAATGCATCCAACCAAGAAGATTCCCCTCAGTCCTGCTCAATACTTTATGATACATTTCCTGCATTACGCGGGATTTTCAGTGGGAAAGTGTCATATCAAAAGTCCAATGCATTTAAAGTAAAAAGATGAACACACACAACTGCATGATACCACGTCAGACCTCTCTTGTATCTGGCTCAGTATTGGTACCTTGATTGTCAGTGACTCTCCAGGTTTCAAAGGGTCTTTCCCACTAGCAGCTACCCTGTTTCCCCGAAAATAAGACCTACCCCAAAAATAAGCCCTAGCAGGATTTCTATGCATTTGTGGTATAAGTCCTAGTGTGTCTTCTTGAAAAAAAATAATAAGACAGTGTCTTATTTTCGGGGAAACACGGTATCTGAAATCTTTTAACTGGAAGCACAAGGCATTGAACCAGTTGCGTTCCGAACACAAAACATGTATTCTTCCACTTAGACATGCCCTGTTCCCCAACCTCATTGTTTTAGGGCTGCTTTCATTGCGATTCTACATTTTTCCCTGAGGAGAGTCAGACAGGTCTGACCAAGCAGTGCTCATATATGATAGGCAGAACTGGCAAATAAGATGACGACAAACTAGAGGGCAACAAAAAGCCACTGCCATTCTCACTGCTATGGTACTTACAACCGATATGCATGTACAGCTGTAGCAATGAAGACAGATGGTGCTCCTGAAGAGGGTGTGGGAGTAGGTGACTTCTGTGATGCTGGACCAGCAGCTGAAGAAGTACACAAAGAAAGCCCGGAAGCTCTTCATCTCACATTCAGCATTTCCCCAGCAAGTATCAGTACATAACAGCATCAAGTTTCCTGGGGACTGTAAATACAGGCGGGGGGGAGACACTCTGACCTCTGCCACCAGCCAGAAATTTAAAGGCTGCTGTGGACAAGTACGTGTATTGTATTTAATCTGTTTGTAAACTGGCTTGAGGATCATTTAAAATGTGGATATAAATCTTTAAAAAACAAACCAGCAAGCATACATAGATACATCCCTGCCTTGTAGTTAGACTATAGAAGGTTTCATAAAACATTCTTGACTGTACCACTGCCGCAGACTACAGCTAAAAGGCTCTCTGTATGTGAATCTTTTCCCATATCAAAAGCTGGGAAATCGTTGTTAAAGATAATATTTCTGGCCTTGCTTCCCTGTGCACAAAGAATTTTTTATTAACATAAGGAAGCTTCCAAACACAAGATTCTCTTACCTACAGATGTAAGGTCCAGAAAGGGCTGTACTATATAGCATTTCTACATATTCAGTTCAGTTCCAGTTCACTCCAGGTTAAAGACACACATCAGTATCTACAGGGGGCCTTCAGGTTTTGGGGATCCCTGGGAAAGATGCTCTCCACTAAATAGGACATCCTCTTTTGCATGTGTATAGGAGGGAACAGAACATGACTCTTTCATAGCTCTTTAAGGGCCAAAGGATAATAACATAATTGTGTTCCAACCAGGCGATTCTCCCAGTGCAAGAGGAGAGATTGTTCCAGAGGTTCCTGTGCTACTGCAGGAACTTCTTGACTGATTTCTCATTCCTGGTGGCAGCCCATGGGCCAAGCATCTTTGGCCAGTGTTAGCTCCTCCACTAGCTGCAGACCTCAGCAAGTGTCCTATCAAGCTGACCTTTGACACCAGCCCCAAGTGTCTGGACCGCTGTGAAAGCTCTCTCCTATCTCCAGTCACTATAAGCAGCAGAATGGAATTCAGCCACAGCAAGCTTTTCTTGGATTCTGCCCAGCATGTAAATGTCACTGTATTCTAACAGAAACTTACGTTTCTCAACAGAAGGCTTGGAAATAAATATCTTTAGGATGCAATTAATGCATTTACCTGATCATTCTAAAGAAGCATTCCATAAAATTGAACCCAATGCTTCTGAAGCATTTGTTTTACATAACTGACTCCAGGAAAAGAAACTACAGGGGCAAATTTCCACTTTGATCTTTAATCATAGCTAGACACCACTTCATTATCCTCTGCTACAGCTGTGCATCAGGCACTGAAAGAAGGAACACAAGATTTTGGAAGAAGCTGTTTAGCAGTTGTGTAGCTGTGCCCAAGGATGGTATAGACAATTACTCACCAGTAGCTGGCTGGCCCTTTTTAGGCTGTTTGGGTGCTGTGTACTGGAAAAATTCATTTCCAGCGCCTGTAACTGTTTGATCCAGTCCAAAGAGAGAGGCCAACCTGGCACTGTATGAAGAGAAAAACCATTATTCACTTGATGCCATGGTGCTGGAATGTGCTGCCACATCACATCCAATGCACATGCATCATCAGATACACTACCCTGAACTCCTCAGCAGACATGAAGGATAAAAACACAATCAGCTAAAACTGTAATATAGAAGAACTTAAACTCCTGGATTCATATCTGGCTCATAAAATATTGCCTTCAGGTTACTACCAAAACCATAAATTAGGAAAAGTTTAGTTGATCTGTTTAAAACAGAAGCACTGTGTCACCGGAAAACAATAACACAATTTATTCCAAATCAAATTGTCATGAGTCTGACCTCATCAAGTATATTAGAAGTGAATCATAAAAACTGATGGTGAAGCAATTATTTTTTAGCTTTTAAAATGGCACTGGACTCCTGTTTCAGTCTGGGGCCACAGATTAACAAGTATGCACATCTGGAACTCCAAAATAATTACATACTTTAAAGAAGACATAAAGACCTCTTCTTCTGAAAACTGAAGTAAAAATAATATCTGAATTGCAATTTTTGGGGAGTTTCACAGAAACTAGCTAATGTTGTTCAGTCGCACAGTCGAGTCTGACTCTTCACGACCCCATGGACCACATCACGCCAAGCTCTCCTGTTTTCTGTCGTGCTCCGGAGTTTGCTTAATTTCATGTTCGTTGCCTTGATAACACTGTCTAACCATCTCATCCTTTGCCGTCCCCTTCTTCTTTGACTAGCTAATAAGGTTTAACAAAAGCTGAAAAATCTTCTCTTGCTGTGCTAGTTTTTCCACTGCAGAGAATTCCAAAACCAAGCCTTCTTCCATGCGCATTCAGAAGTTAATATACTTAATTCATTCTGGTACCAGAATCTCACACACTTACAACCCTTAGAACTAGAAACTTGAAGTTTTAAAAGTGAAAAAGACAAGGCCCTTGCAATGCTAAATGATGAGCCCAACAGAATATACTCTCTGCTATACTAACAGCCAACCAAAAATATTCTAGGAATCTAAAACAGAGATCCCGCTTGAACCAAACAATCAAAAAAGCACCATCACAGAAAGAACCAACCCATGGACTGCCTGCCAAAGATATTCCGTTCGCCATGGGGCTGACATTGCTGTCCGAGAACTCCACTGGATGATTTTCCTACCAGTCCTATCAACTCAAGCTTCATTGCAGTTTTTTCAAGTGTAACCCCTCCTCCCACACTCCCTTCCCATCCTGGAGTATCAGCAACAAAATAGCAGCTTGGATTTCCAAAGGCAACCTTATATTTGCACAAACAGCAATCTCTGCAAGGACTACAAGACCTTGTGAGCAGAAATGGCTCTCTAGCAAACTCCAAGGGGCTCTCCTTTGGATTTCTACTGGAGAGACACCAGCGACTGCTGCACATATATTTGAGGGGCTCATAGAATGAGATAAAGAAAGAGGAATTAAGACTTAAAAGTTTTCTTCCTGGAAAATCGGGTCAGGAGAGGCATCTCACTGTCACACAGTAAGGCAGACTCATTGGTCACTCCATTACATGACCCTCACATGTCTAGCTTGTTTCGGGGGGGGGGGGGAAACAGTAACAGAAAAATCTCAAAGCAGTCCAAATTTTTGTCCCAAGACAAAGTATCCTAGAATCCAAAAGTATTCCAATAGACCCTGTTCCCTGGGCTTCTCTAATAAAAGGACCTCTAGAATTAAAGCTGAGAAATATGTTTGCATTAAACTTGTATGTAACACACAGAAGCATATCTGTCTGCACCCATGTATACATAACCCGCATATCTACCACTGAGGACCATGCAATTGACAAAGTGGGCTCTATCTCACAAACACTTATTCCAGATTAAATATATTCGCCTTTAAGGTGCCTCAGACTCTTTTTTTTTCACATATTCCTTTCTGGTCTGTCGGCTGCCACAGACTCCTTGGCAACACAGAGGCAATCTCAGGGTTTTTTCTTGCTTCCACTTTTGAAGAAACAGTCTTGGCCAGACTGGGGCTGACAACAGGGCTCTTTTGCCTCCTCTCAGTGAGCAGAGTAAACTATTCCAGCAATCCTGATCTAATCAATGAACAATCACCCCCTTTTGAAGCATGGTTCTCTGTTGCGCAATCTGACCTCCTGGTTTATCTCATCAGGCCCTTGCAACAGGCATTCAGAGTCCAGACAATCAATTGCTACCCAACCCATCAAGGTTTAAGGCAACAGGGATACACTAACAGCTCTTTGACATGACTGCATCTGCTTGTTCCACCTTCACAATAATCTATGATGGAAGCAATTAATATTCCAAACTAGAGACTATAAAAATGTAACTTGCTCAAGACCTGGATCCCAGTCCAAACTCTCACCCCCTTACATCTGGAACTCCAAAAGGGCTCCATTGGTGCCTACATTGAATGTGAAGAGCCTGGGGGTGTTCCTGGCCCAGGTTACCACCACTGCCAGGTCTGCCTTCTTCTATCTGAGACAGATCAGACAGCTAGCCCGGTATCTTGCTCCCCGAGACTTAGCCATAATGACCCATGCAATGGTCACTTCCAGATTGGATTATTGTAACTCTCTCTACGTGGGGCTGCCCTTGACTCTGCTCTGGAAGTTGCAGCTAGTGCAGAATGCGGCAGCGAGGGTGCTGACGGCGATGCCTGTGCGGGCTCGTATCCACCCAGTGCTGCACGAGCTGCACTGGCTGCCTATTGAATTCCGTATCCATTTCAAGGTACTGGTGCTTACCTTTAAAGTCCTATATGGCCAGGGGCCAGCATACCTATGAGACCGCCTCTCCCCATATGAGCCCTGGAGGGCACTGAGGTCCACAAATCAACATCTGTTAGTGGTTCCTGGCCCCAGGGATGTCCGGCTAGCGTCGACCAGGGCCAGGGCCTTTTCAACCCTGGCCCCTGCCTGGTGAAATGAGCTCCCGTGTGAGATCAGGGCCCTGTGGGACTTATTGCAGTTCCACAGGGCCTGCAAGACGGAGCTCTTCCGCCGGGCATTTGGTTGAGGCAGCGGATGTCCCACTCTCCCTCCCTCCAGTTTTGCTGCCCCAACTTTTCCAGGCCAATTGTCTACCAGTGGCCTGTTTCTGACGATTTTATGTGTAAATTGTTATTTTAATATTGTTTTACATTGTATATTTAACTGTTGTACACCACCCTGAGCCTATTGGGGAGGGCGGTATATAAATTTAATAAATAAAATAAATAAATAAAATAAACAAACTATCACTGCACTTAGATTCCAGTTCAGTAGCACTTTAGAGACCAGATTTTGAGGACATGAGCTTTTCAGAGGCAAAGCCCCCTCTGTCACAAACCACCATCACAGTTTCTATTTCTCCATGTTTTACAGAAAGCCCCTACTCCATTTGTCTAAATCTTCTAACACAGGAACAACCTCCGGGAATGCAAAGACAGAAGAGAACTTTTTGGCTTCAAATGATGTACAAACAGAAAACCAAGAGCAGGGGATAAGACGAACCATCCTGACCTACCTTGTAAGGATATATTAAAGCTTACTAGAAGACAATGGGTTTTGAACACTGAAAGTTCAATATAAAAGCTAAACACCACCAATAACACTCAGTGTTTGAAAGACAAAGACACCCTACACATGCTCTGAGGCATACTTCACAAACTCATAGAGTGGAAAGCCCACCAAGGCAATTATACCCTGTGAAGCCCTTTCTTCTATATGATAAGAGATTGGTGGGAGCCCTAAGAAAATTAATTATGAACCAGAATGTTCTCAATTCAAATCTCACTTCTGCCATAAGCATATCAGGCATGTTTTAAGAAAGCCACTCTTTTACAGTCCCACAAACCTGAGAATATAGGGGGGTAACACTAGCCTACCTTACAGGCAATGCTCCCTCTAAGCTTTGGAGTTTTGAGAGCAAAAATTCTACTTTATGAGCTACTGGCATTAGAGTTGTGAGCAAGTGATTTGGCTACCACATAAATTAAGTTTGCTCTGAAGCCATCCTTCCTGAGCTAAGACAAAAAAGTGCAAGCCAGAGGTTAAAGCAGAGGTCCATCAGTGGCTATTAGCCACAAGGTATAGATAGGGACTCTGGGGCAAGTGATGCTCTGTCATCTTGGTGCTTGGGGGGGGTCAACAGTGGGAGGGCTTCTAATGTCCTGGCCCCACTGGTGGACCTCCTGATGGCACTGGTATTTCTGGCCACTGTGGGATACAGAGTGTTGGACTGGATGGGCCTTTGGCCTGATCCAACATTGGCATCTCTTATGTTCTTATGTTAAAAAACTGTGAACCAGCTCACACTAACTCAGCTGAGAGAGAACACTGTTTATAGGGTCACTGTAAGGTTCAAAATGATATGTGTGAAGTGCTTTTAACACTGAAAGTACTACACAAAGAATAAGTATTGTTATTACTCTCACCAGGTGACCATAGGCAAGCCACTCTCTCTTAGCCCCCACCTATAAAATCAATCATCAAGCCATCCTGAATCTCTCTTAATACTTGATAATAGTGTGAAGACAATACTGGCCAACTAAGACTATATGAGCATTAAAATAAGAGTGTATATGAAGCCCCATAGTTAGTTGAGTGAAGAAGACACTTTGCACGTGCCTAAGCACATTCAGAAGCTGAAAAACTATCAAGGGTGGTCAACCCAGTTCCCGCACCAGGACAGCTGCTTTATTCCACAGAAAAGGAAAGTTGAGGTCACTCCACAGTTTGGGGAGAAACGGACACTTTGCGCGTGCCCAGGGGCACCCTTAATCGGACCCGTGCACGCTCAAAGAAAGAAAAGCCAGCCCGTCTGAAAATAGGTTCTGGGGCAGTGCTGGTGAACGGAAGCGGCTCACTTCCCACTCTTCCCCTTCCGGGTGTTACTTTTCCTCCCCCGCCCCGTTGGTGCCTCACCCGCCTGTCGGAGACAGGAAGTCCGCGTCATCTTCCTCGGAGCCCCCGAACATTCTCTCCTCACTCCCCCAGCCGCTCGCCGCCCAGAGAACAGAAGCAGCAGGCGGGGCCGAAAAATACGATGGCCGTTTTTCGTTTCACGACAGTGTCACAAAGCCAGCCGGCGTTCTTTCTAGCGTTCTCACAAAGTAACCTCTTCCAAACTAGGAAGTGAGAGGGGCCGGTGACTGAAGCGCGTGACTCTCTCGGTTAGCTACGGATCGCCAAAAAGCCCTAATTTATTCCAGAAGCGCGGTCGCTTTCTCTGCGTCACTAAGGGAGCCTTGTCCCCTGAGAAGGGCGGGACTATAGAGATTGACAGCTGGAGGGGAGGGCAAGGGAAGAAAATGAAGCATGTCCTAATCAATAGAAATTCGACCCGGAGGGAGGGAGGCGGGAGGTTTTGGACACGTGACGGCTGCGTTGCCTAATGAGCGGGCGAGGAAGCTCCGCGGCTGAAAGGATACACGTTTGAGGAGGTCGGGAGGGACGCTCGGGAGGAGACGCGTTTCTGGACTGCTTGCTGCTGCGGGGGAGCGTGGCAAGAAGTGAGTTTCCCCACTTATACTTGGACGGCCGAAGCAGGGTGGTCTCCTTTTCTCCGCCGTGGCCCGCGGGGTTCTTATGAGGGGTATTGGTGGGGTGAGGAGAACGAGGGGATGAAAGGGGGCGATGCAGGGGCTCGAGGGTGGGAGAAGGGAGGGGAAAGACGAGAGGCTCGTATGAATGTGGGGAGAAAGTTAATAAAAATGGGAGAAAGTGCTCGGGGGGGGGGGAGGAATTGCCACCTGCTAATGGGATGGATGGAGCTGGTGGGGTCAAGGTTAAAGAAGCATCTGGAGCGAAATGGCTCGTGAGAAGGACGGTGGGTGGAAGACGGGATGGGAAAAGAGAAGTGGGGGGGGAGACTAGTGAGGGGGGAGTGTGGTTGGGGCGAGTGGCGGTCTGGAAAGGGCAGGAGAGAGCGAGGGGGAGGCTGAATGTGGAGTGGGGTAGAGCTGTTGCTGGCCCTTCATGATGGAGAGGGGGAAGGAAGATGGGAGCAGGTCTGCGTGGCTTCGCTGAAGGGAAGTTTGTGGGAGAGGAGAATGTGGTTGGGATGGATAAAATGGTCCTGCTTTGTGCAGAGTACGCTTTGAGACCGGAGCTGGGTGGGATAAATAAGGGGAGACTGGGGTGAAGTGGAAAGGGGGAAAGTGCGTGGGGGCAGATGGCGATCCAACAGGATAGATTGGAGGGATGGGGTGAGTGCATTTCTGTGTCACAACTAGGACTGTTAACATGCCACTACAGGGGTGACTGTGGTCTTTGTAACTTCATATTACATTTTTTAAAAAGTGTAGTGACAATTTTTTGTATGACAATTTTTAAAAGGCAGATCTGGAAAAAATCCCAGGTGCCAAGTTTCCCAAGTTCCTGCTGGTGTTTATGGGGACAACTTGTATAGCCTGAAATATTTTTCCACCTCTTTTTTTTCTGTGGTCGATAAACTGCTGGGCAGAGGTGGATGAATGCTCAAAGTATAACATCCCTGGGTTCTGAACAATGTAATGTTGATTGGTAGAACACCTGAAAGGTATTTCTCAGCTCTATGCAGGGCTGCCTTTCAAAACGGGGTGCTGATTGTGTGGCGTTAAACACTTTTCTGGAGGTGTAGTGCAATTTGTTTTGTTGCATTTTGGAAAATTAAGTTTAAGCTGCACTCTTGTTTGCCTCGGGTTCTTTTTCTGGGCATTCAGCCAGGTTCTTTGGCAGTTTCACTGCTAGTTTAGAATGTCTTTGTTCAGAAAGTTGGCCCAGCAGGTTCTCCCAAATAAATTAAAAATTGATCTTTTGAAGTCTTGTGGATTAACTTCTTTTAAAAGCCAGATTTAGACTGATGTTTTGGAAGCCAGTTGTATTTTTTCCAGCTATTGTGCTTCCAGTTGGTTTTCTGAAAATTACTTCAGCAGAAGCAGGTGAACTAAAGTTCTGTGTGCCATCAAGCACTTTATTTATATTGTAGACAGTTCATGGATGGAGACAACAAGTAACAAGAGAAGTCTTCTGTGTCTTATTCTAAACGCCTTTGAATTGTCACGGGAAATGGATCAAACTTATGCTTGACATTTCCTGGATATCTCAGTATCAGTTTTTAAGTGAAATAAGCCGCTTGCTTGCCATTCCCTGAACTCTGCTCAAGTAATGCTGGCCTTGTTTTGAGGGAGACCGAGGAGGAGATGAGCTGAGATCTTGCTGCTTTTTCTTTGATGTTTTAGACTGCAGTCCACACTTGCATGCACGTCAGCAAATCCAAGCTGCAAGGACTGCTTTTGCATCTTTGCTGTGCCGGGTGAATGACCCATCGGATCTTGGATATTGTATTTGTCAGGCCAAGAATGTTCATGTGAGAAGAGGGTATGAAATTAAACTTAATGTGATGAAAGCATCTTTCTGCCCTTTTCCAAAAGCTATCCATGTTTCTTGGTCTCTCTGAATAAACAGTTCCATTTTTCTTTGTTGGCAGTGAATAGGCACCCAGGTCCCATTGCCTGCGGTTGGAACTTATGCTAAGTGGGAGTTTTGGGAGTAAGGCTGAACCAGACCAGGGTGAGAATCTATCCTCAACTTGACAATCACATTGCTGGAAGAACAACTCATCTTGACTTCCAGTGGAACAGCAAAGAGGTAAGAGTCACATGTACTACTGGGTGAGTTTCTTATTTCTTGCTCATTGAATCGAGAATCTCTTAATTAATTAATTTATTTATTATTTATATTTTTATCCCGCCCTCCCCGTAGGCTCAGGGCGGCTTACACGGCATATCGCCGAATCATACAGTAAAACAGTAAAAACATTAAAATATTAAGACCAGTTACATTCATAGAAAAAATATTTGGTGCTCCTCTCCTAAAAACAAGATGGCTGTCTCCTGAAAAGTCTCATCTAAGTGCCCACATCAAGATGACCCAGTACCCAAATCCAGGGGCGTTGGTGGTACCATGGCAGTGGTGGTACCATGGCGGTGGCGGCTCCTATTCGAACGCCTGGCGGAAGAGGTCCATCCTGCAGGCTCTGCGGAACTGTGCTAGGTCCCGCAGAGCCCTGATCTCCTCTGGGAGCTCATTCCACCAGATAGGAGCCGCCACTGAAAACACCCTATTCCTGGTCACAACGAGTTTGATGACCCGGGGACCAGACTGGTCCCTGGCCATATAGGGCTTTAAAGGTAATAACCAGCACTTTGAAGTGAACCCGGTACGCTATAGGCAACCAGTGCAGCGCTTTCAGCACAGGCTGGATGTGATCTCGTCTAGGAAGATCCATCAACAGCCTGGCTGCAGCATTCTGCACTAGTTGCAGCTTCCGAATTTGCAACAAAGGCAGCCCCATGTAGAGAGCGTTACAGTAGTCTAGCCTCGAGGTGACCGTCGCATGGATCACAGTGGCTAGGTCCTCCCGGTCGAGGAAGGGAACCAACTGCCGTGCCAGCCGAAGATGGTAGAATGCCGACTTGGCAGTGGCTGCTACCTGGGCCTCCATCGTTAATGAGGAGTCCAGGAGCACCCCCAAACTCCTAACCTCCGACGCCGGCACCAAAGGCGCCCTGTCGAAGGTCGGGAGAGGGAGTCCCAACCCCGGACCGATCTGACTCAGCCCCAGGACCTCCGTCTTTGCCGGGTTTAATTTCAGCCGACTCAGTCTGAGCCACCCAGCCACAGCCTGTAACGCCCGACTAAGGTCATCGGGAGTGGAATCCGACCGGCCGCCCAACATCAGATACAGCTTGGTGTCATCAGCGTATTGATGACACCCCAGCCCACAACTCCGGGCAATCTGGGCAAGGGGGCGCATGTAGATGTTAAACAACATCGGGGATAGCACTGCCCCCTGAGGTACCCCACATTCAAGGGGCCACCTCCGGGACTGCTTAAGGAGTGGCATTGTGCAGATCTTGGTCAATAATGAAAGATATCTGGAGGAATGAGAGTTGAGGGATGGGGCAGGCAGCAAACAATGTAATAATAATAGCTCTAAAGAGTTGGCTGTACATATATTTAAAGCCAAGGTAAATGTGGCTCCAACACCCTGCATGAGAGGGGGTCTGGTTAAAATGGTCTACCCATGAAGGCTCAGGAATCCTACTGGATTCCAGAACTCTCTAGGGGAGTTACCAGACACATTCCCAGCTGAGGCTTCAGTGGGAGTGTGGAACATGAAGCTCCTGGAAGCTATCGACAAGGTTCCCCTTCTATGACCACTTCCACCCCTAGGGCATAAACCAGCCCTCTGCTTTACTGTGCATCTGGGTGACCTGAAGAGGGCTGGGAGACGTCTAGAATGATGCTGGCAGCAAACCTGTACCCAATCTGATAGATTACACTATAAAGCCCATTGAAAGACCTATGAAGAGGCAGTGATGGTGGCAAAGAAATGTTGCTTCTGTAGTGTCAGCTAGCTCACATTCATCCTGATTGTTCAAGGTAGTTCCTTACTCTGACCTGGATGGCAGTTGTAACATAGGCACACTAGTAGGCAGGACTAATATACCATCTGGTCTGTTCATGGATCATTTTGCCACAGTTTCCATGGTGAATGTTGACAAGATCCTGGGGTTGATTAAGGCCACTACTTGCACTCTGGATCCTTGCCCATCCTGACTGCTAAAATCATGTAAGGACCACATCAACAGACCCTTGGCATATATTGTAAATCAGTCACTAACTCAGAGCACCTTCCCTCAGCCACTCAAAGATGCAGTTATCCATCTGCTACCTAAAAAATGATCCCTACAGAAAAATGATGTGGCCAATTATTACCCAGTCTGTCATAGAATCACAGAATCTACTACCCTAATCCTATTGCATTATTTATTGAATATCCCATCTGTCAATTGTATTGACTCACTATAATCCACCTTGAGTCCAAGTTAGAAAGGCGAACTATAAATAAGGTAAAAGAAATATAATTATTTTTAAAGTAAGTACAGCATGAGTAATTTAGAGCATCCATACATTATGTTCAGCAGCCGCGTTCAACGCTATGTTTCTTTTTAAACGCCAATCAATGGCCTTAGGGTATAAGAGACTGGACATTGAATGAGCAAAGTACCCATTATACGTGTCAAGTCAAGTGTGGTCATGCCAAAATGAGCATGTGTTAACTGACAAAGCTGTAACCAGAGTCCTGCACATTTTCTGTGTGTTGCAGCGTATGCAATTTTCAGAACGGAGTCCCGCAGGTGAATTTCTTATGGCATCCTTTTTCCAACTGCTTTTTGCTTTCCCTTGCAAGCCAAGATTATTGCTTATAGCAATATGTCTAGTGTATCTCTAACAACTGTAATTTGTAGATAAAAGTCAAGATTTGCCTATTGTAAACAAACTTCACAATATTAACCATAGTGAAATACCATACAGGACATGTTCATGAGGCCACTATGGCATCCTTAGCATAGCAGATACACATGGAGGCTGTGTAAAAGACCAAGTGGAACACACTCCTCTTCCCCCCCCCTCCCCCCAGAAAAGCTGAAAGCAATCTGAATGGCAGATTGGGCCTTCTTCTGATATCTTGGGGTTTGCCTGTAATTTGTGCTAAGTTGTCTGTGCCGTAATTATATCATGTGATTCCTTGAAGAGTGCATGGTAAGCTACAGAATAGTTTGCATTGCTTTAAGTAGCAACGCCTGTTATCTTCAGTCAACAGCAATAAAAAGTTGGCAGAATTCAAGGCTGTGGGTCTGATTTGCATGTAGGACTCACAGTGACAAAGCAGTCGCCACACTAGAAAATAAGCTTTGGTACCATTATACGTGTGTCCCATACCCTGTAATCTTGACCCCTTTCTTCCCCTTTTCATCAACATCACTGTTTTATGCGTAGGTTTAGGCTCCAACCAGAGACTCCTTAATGTAATGAGAAAAATCTTTTTGGAATTTTTTGGGGAGAGATTATTCGAGGTTAGGGTGATAGTTTCTCTGGGCCAGTTCTGCCTGTCTTGGGTCACACAGAAACTTTGATAATTGGAAACAATGGTATTTTGCGGAAGTTGGTTGCTTAGGCACTAGTTGGTTGTGTTGCCCTTTTCTCACTCTTGCAGTCTTCCACCAATGTCTTGAGGAGAATGAATTGTTCTTGTAGTTCCTATGGGTAATTGAATTACATTGAGAATTTGGAAGACAGGGATTCAAATTGGAGCGGCATGGAAGTTAATAATTATGACTCCAGTATAAACAGCAGTTCTGGATGTTGTGTGTCAGTGCTGTTGGACACTGCTCTTTGTAAACTTTGATCTGCCATGCATGGAAAACTGGTCTTTTGCCAGGGGTGACTGGACAAGCTTGAAGTAAATGCCCATCTGGCCTACTGAAGGATGCCTTGACATGTTGCTGGCTCAAGACAGCTCAGAACTGGAGAAGCCTCTGTGGTGTAACACGGTACTTCTAAAGCTGCCTTCATACCAAGTCATACTGTTGCTCTGCTTAGGCCAGTGCCATCTATTACAATTGAAAGGTCTGAGGTGGGGGACTTTACCATTCCTGTTAAATTTTAATACCTTTTAACTATGGATGCCGGGGACTAAACCAGAGATCTTTGGCCTGCATAGCGTATGATTTGTGGTCCCATCTTTTCTCTGTACAGGTGTATCCTTATTCTTTAGCAGTTCACTGTACAGTTTTTGGCCTGGAAATAGCTCTTTAAGGATGAAAGATCAGAGGGGCGTGGCGGAGCTGTCGAAGATGGTGGTCGCATAATTGTACAGCTCCTGAGCCCGAAGTACTCTCCCACACTTAAAAAACGTCCTACCGACCCAAGCTTTTAAGAAAGGCTCTGCCTGATATGGGGAAAACTGATCCGACTAAGAATAAAGTGGTCTCCGGCACTTCCCACACCATTAAAGATCATTTTGGAGCTGAAACGAACAGAGGCCTTGCAAGGCCAGAAGGAGCCCAAAATGGCGGCAACTGAAAAATCAACGGAGAACATGCCGCAGCAGTCTTCAGACCCGGCGATTTTAGCCTACTTAAAAACTATGGAGGCAAGTCTGATGGATCGTATTTCCACACTTACATCGCACGTAGAAGACATCAAGCTCTCAGTTGCTCAGGCAGTGGAAAAAGTGGAATCAGCATTGGAGAACAGCTTGGAAAATCAGGCAAATATAAAACTTATATGTGAGCATGTGACAGATGTAAATGATCGTTTGATTGCAGTAGAAACTGAACAAAAAATGATTAACTTAAAACTTCGTGGTTTTCCGGAGGAGGCGGAAGGGACAGCAGATTTAATCTCTTTTATTGCCCAGGCCCTAAAGCTTGAAGAGGGTGTATATCCAATTATTACTAAAGCAGCCAGACTGGGTTCTAAAATTTTTTTTAAAAAACCATACCCAGAGACATTATAGTGACTATACCAGATATGAGAGTGAGAAAAAGAATCCTATCTGAGGCACAGAATGCTGACACCTTCATATACAACGGAGAACGCATCGCCATTTTCCCTGATGTGCCGAGAGAAGCCCTACTAATACGGAGGAAGCTGAAAACCACTACTAAGCAACTGCAGGAACTAAACCAAAAATACAAATGGTTGCCATAGGGCAAACTGTATGTATACTATCAAGGATTACATCTCTATGCACATGACGAGGACTCTGGGGAAAAACTTCTGCAAGTCCTGCATAAAGAAACTCCAATGGAACATGAAGGCAAAAGATCAGTCAAGCGAAGAAATCTATTCCCATTATCGCCAATGAAATCCAGAAAACTCCCAGTATATGCTGGAAGCAGATAAGTTGTATAGGAGTCTGCTTGCACGCTTGGCTGTCAATCACAATTGCTTTTTTGAGATGCATGTAGTTTAATACTGTTTAATTGTATGAAAGGTAGTTTATAATACTGGAAAATGACTTGCGGGAGAGGGAAAGGGGGGAGTTGCAACAGTTTGTTTGCCTTTCTCTTTATCAGGGGACAGAAGATAGCACCAGAGCTATCTAGCCAGCTTGTCAGAGGCTGGTTCCTGGATTCCCTTCATAGAAAGATAGTTTTTCACGCTTTACTTACGCTGAAGGTTTTAAGTTGGGTTTAAGTGGGAGGGTGAGGGGTTTAGTTTAACTGGTTCAAGGTAACTGTTAAGGTTTATAAGTTAGACAAAGTAATCAGGAGGTTCCTCAGGTTAAATTGGGTACGATATGCAATTTGTGCTGTTACAAAAATGGAAGCATATAAAATACGCACAATTAATGTTCGCGGATTAAGTAATGATGTTAAAAGACGGAGAATAACTTCTGTATTTTTAAAAGACAGGCCTGACATCATCATGATGCAAGAAACACATTTAAAAAAAGAAGACCAGGTAGTGTTAAAATCCTCTTGGTATAATCAGCAGTTCCAAGCACACGGTTCCTCCAAAGCCAGGGGTGTTGCCATTTTAATAGCAAAAACAGTGAAATTTGAATGCAAAACCAAATGTCAGATCCTCTGGGAAGGTACGTGTTTGTTAAAGGCTTATTGGATGGGGAAGAAACCACTTTAGTTTCTATGTACGCACCTAATGCTCAACAAACCCAATTCCTAGAAGATGCTTTATTGGAATTTAACAAATTTCAAGATGGAATGGTTCTAATAGGCGGGGACTGTAATATGGTTGTTGACAAATATCTTGATAAATCGCACTCCAAAACACCAAAGCACAACCAAAGGAAGAGATATACTAAATATTTATTTATTTTATTTATTTTTCACATTTGTACAAGGCCTTTGCAAAAAACTTAACAGGCCCACTGTCCAAAATATGTAATACCATTTTAAACACAGGTGAAAAACCACCCTCCTGGGGAGAGGCTATAATTACCAACATTCCCAAGGAAGATAAAGATTTCAGTAAGCCAGAGTCATATAGGCCGATAGCACTTCTCAACTGTGATTCAAAAATGTTATCTACTATTTTAGCGAAAAGATTACAAAAATTTATTTCCGAATATATAAACCTCGATCAAACTGGGTTTATTCCTAATCTGTCCATGATGGATAATATTCATAGAACTTTACATATCATCTCACACTGTAAAAACCAAAAACAAGAAGCAATTTTGTTTACTGTAGACTTAGAGAAAGCTTTTGATAGTGACAGTATTGACTATTTAAAACTGTTATATCACATGGGCTTTGGAAAGCAATTTTTAAATGCTATTAGTTGTATTTATAATAACCCCACTGCAAAAATTCGAGTGGAAAACAACATGAGTAGAACCATAAAAATGAGCAGAGGTACACGGCAGGGGTGTCCCCTGTCACCCTTATTATTCGCTTTAGTCATCGAGCCTCTGGCGGATGCTATAAGAGTATGCCCAGATATTACAGGAATAAAGATTGGAGGCCGAAAACATCTTATTAGTATGTATGCAGACGATTTGTTAATTTTTCTATCTAACCCCGGTAAATCACTAGAAGCCTTACAAAAGGTCCTCACAGAGTTGCAAACTATAACAGGACTAAAGATAAATATCAATAAATCTAAAATAATTCCATTACATATTGACAAAACTACTATGTCTCATCTGCAATCAACTTTCCCATTTAAGTGGATAAGTGAGTGCTGGAGATGTTTAGGCGTAATTATCCCTAATGATTTAAAAGATCTGTTGAAATACAATTTCTCGGAAGTGGTCAAGAGCACACAAAGAAATTTTGAACAATGGAAAAAACAACATTTTACATGGGCAGATAAAATTAATATTAAATGTTTTGTTCTACCTAAGTTTTTATTTCTATTTAGGGCTCTACCTATTCATATAGACACTAAGGTACTAGATAAATGGCAAAAATACTTGGTTGATTTTTTCTGGGGATATTAAAAACCCAGAATAAAATTAAGAAGAAAAGCAAAAGATGGCGGCTTAGACGTTTCTGACCTGATACTATGAGGCAGCTATACTTTCTAATATAGCTAGATTATTAAGGTCACAGGATAAACTACACTGGCAGCAGATACAAGAAGCAGATTGTAAAATTTTGTCATTGTCAGAATTGTACTGGAGTGATGCTAGATACAGAAAAGATATATTACTGCAAAACGAATTTTTAAAAACCTCACTAACAATTTGGGACAAGTATAGATATAAGCGGTTCGAAAGCCTACCTAGCAAGTAGATAAATGAGTACCTGCCCTAGGTGCAGGGGGGCACCCGCCTTCCAGTGTAGCGGTGGCAAGGAGGAGTAATGGTGTTGGCGGCAAGAAGGAGCGGTGGTGCTGGCGACGGCGGCGGAAAAACATGGCGGCGATTCAACAGCAGGCAGTAATTGTTCTGGGCAGGGATTGGCCCAGAAGCGCGGCGAGGCGGCGTGCAGCACGGCCGGAACCAATTGGACGGAGGCCAGTGCAGCAAAAAGTCGTCAGCCGTGGAGTATGGGAGCTTCCCCAGAAGGAGCCACTGCGGAGCCAAGCCGAGACAGAGCCCACTGTAAGGAAGCTGCAGACAAAAGAAGAAGAACAACACGCCGGTGGAGTGCCTGGTAGGCATTCACCGTCCCTGCACATGTGGCCCTAGATAGGAATGTAATAATCCCTGTAAACCGCTCAGAGCCTCCGGGATTGAGCGGTATAGAAATTGAATGTTAAATAAAATAAAATAAAGATATTACCTGAAATATCTCGTTATTCAGAATACACTGGTCAAAATTGGTTCCTGCCAGGAAAAGAAGAACAAGTGTTTAGAAATTGGAAACTGGTAGGTTTTCATTAACATAACGATTTTGTGCATAAAGGGAAATTATTGGAAAAAGCAGAAATCGAAAACAAACTAGGTGAACACCATGGTTCAGGTATTTACAACTTAATAATATGCTGCAAACTTTGATAAACAAACAGGTTTTCTCATCTTCATTAACAGAATTTGAAAGGATTCTAAAATACCAGAATGGTGGGTCGAAAGGCCTTATTTCTAAAATATACAAACTCTAATGCACAAAAAAGAACACTGCCTGGCTGAGAAGTCAAAACCAATGGCACTTATAATGTACACAGGCATATTCTAAAGATACCTGGCAAACAATATGGTCATTACCAAATAATACATCCCCTGTATTTAGTATTAGGTTCAACACATTCAAAATTTTGCATCGATGGTATTTAACACCAGCCAGACTTCATAGAATGAACCCAGCCATTCCATCTATGTGCTGGAAACAATGTGGGCAGTTGGGAGACTTTGCCCACTGTTGGTGGCATTGTCCGTTAATCCAAGACTTCTGGAAACAGATATTGACGCAAATTGTGATTATTAATGGTATTCACCTGCTTCACTAGAATCAGTAGTACAAGGAGTTAGGGTTGATTATTAGAGACTGAAAGAGTACACAGATGCAGACTGCAATATTGATTGTGGTTGCCAGGATTTCTATTGCACAATTCTGGAAAAAGAAAGAAGCTCCATCTTTATACTGCTGGCAAAACAATCTCTGGGAATATTTTGTACTTAGCCGAATCTCTAAGAGCACCTTGGAGGGAAATACAGCAAGTAAACACAACTTATTTCAAGTGACCTGGTTTCCTATATTAGAATATTTGGCAAACAGTGGCATTGTACCAAAGAATTCTTTTTATGAGAAATTGTTACACTTTTAAATATAATACATGATATACAATTGAATGTTACACTACTTTCAAAACTTCTAATTACCCACAAGAAATGGTTTTTGATATGCTCTCCTGTAGTTATATTGTGTTATATACATTGATATACGGTTAATATTTGTGTTATTGTTCGTTTGTGTATGAAAATAAAAAACAATAAATTATAAAAAAGGATGAAAGATCAATTAAACACAAAAATGCTGTAATGCAAATATTGCTTTATGGAAAAACAGATCTCAGTCTTTTGTGGGTTGCTTTCCTCCAAATCTTTGTCCATACCTCTGTGTTCATGCTCTTATATAAAAGGTATTGAGGATAATTCTCCTGAAATTAATATTATGAGTGGGAAAAGGTTTTCTTCCATTTCAGTCCCCTGTGTTCCCTTTCTCCTGAAACCATGAAGAAATTAATATCCATACATCAATCCAGTAGTTGATATGTATCTTATGAATTTATGAGACTGTCTTTAATAGGTTTATTTGGATGATCTGTCTAGCTCAGTATGGTCTGTTCCAACAGAAGTAGTCAAGCATAGCTGGGCTGGTATAAACCTCTACCTGAATTATGTTTGGAAGGGAGATGCTGGGAATTGAACTGGGCTAGGGACTGTCCCTGGGGCTGAATGTTTGGGAATACTGGATAGGAAAAGGAACTGTGTCCACACTTCCTAGTGGCACTGTTGTAATTCCAAGTACATTTTAGTCATTGAGCAGTACTGTGTCTTTATTGTGGCCAAATAGTTGTTGCAATAATGACTTTACTGTCATTGTACAATAATTTCCCCACATACGGACATACCCATGACACATAGAGTGAGGGCAACATTTTTGGAGGCACTGACCCTTGAGGAGCAGCCTTAACAGTGGACACTGTTACAAGATTAAAGTCAACAAAAGTATATGCTGTTAGTCTGAGTATAGGAATTTATAGGAACAGTTTTCTGTTTATTCCAGTGTCACTTGGAAAATGAGAAGGAGCTGCCTACTAGGATTTGGACTGTTGTTCCATCTAGTTTGGTCCTGGTTAGCTGCAGCTCTCCAGGGTCTCGGGCAGAGATTCTTCTCAGTCCTGATAGCAGATCATTGTTTGCAAAGTATTCAGTCAAGTCAAATTTATTGTTACAGTCAGTGACCAGTGCAATCATTTTACATAAAAGTATTCAGTTATCAAGAGAGAGACAGATTAGCAGAGGTGTGGCACAGGGGGAAGTGAATGCAGCTAAATTTGTTTAGAAAAGGTACATTCTTCCTTTCCACTCAGTAAAGCCCCCAATCCAGCTGTGATGACCCCTCACACTTCCCTCCCTCAGAGGTTTTTCCTCCAAAATTTTGTTCTTTTCTGTGACTGAGCCACCCCAAGTAACATGGTTTTCTTCTTGGTCTTTAAAAGATTGTTTGTCCCACCCTGTCACCAAGATATAATTTGGCTTTTAGCTCAGCCCTGGAACCTGGGGGAAGAATAAGGAGCCCTCTTGGGTGGAACCCCTTCGAATGGCACTTGAGACAATGTAAAAGTCAAACAGAACAAAATATTTTATTTTAAAGACAGGGGAATGTCAGGTGTAATGAGTTGTACAGATTGTAATTATACAAGCAAATGAGCGTTATTGAAGGTTATTTTTTTAGTTATTGAGATCCTAATATTGAGAGGCCTTTTCCCTGTGTTTTCCAAACACTACAGGGCTTCTTATGGAGCTGCGGTGGCTCAAGTGGTTAAGACGCTGAACTGCAGGCTGTGGAAGGTCAGTAGTTCAGCAGTTCGAGACCCAGGTGCCGCATGATGGAGTAAGATCCCATCTCTAGTTCCAGCTCCTGCCAGCCTAGCAGTTCGAAAGCAAGAAATTGCAAGTAGATAAATAGGTACCACTTCGGTGGGAAGGTAACAGCGTTCCATGTGCCTTGGTGTTTAGTCATGCCGGCCACATGACCACGGAAACGTCTTCGGACAGCGCTGGCTCTTCATCTTTGAAACGGCGATGAGCACCGCAACCCTAGAGTCGGATTCGACTGGCTTTCAAGCAAGGGAACCTTTACCTTACAGGGTTTCTTAGAGTTTCCTGTTTCTCCTCTTATTTCCTTGAGGCTGGTACCTTCTTTCAGGACCTAACTCCCTTCCTTTTAATCCATAATGTCTATCTAGCTCTTGAGGTGTCTCAAGCAGTTCCCTTTCCCAACAGACCAGGGATCTCCTCCCAGAGATAAGTCTCCCTGTTTAACTAGACAGGGATTCTTCTTATTTCCCAAGAAGATGTATCCCCTTTCCTTTGGCCTGAATGGGAGTCTCATCACACTACCCAACAGCCTTGCCAAATCTCGTTCCCAGTTCTTTTGTCTGCGTAAAACTGCTTTCAGCACATACTGAGACAAGAACTCTTTCAGTTCTTCAACTGAATTCTTCCTCAGCAGATTTTCAACAGTTAAGGTACAGAATCATCTCTCTTCTCTCAAATGAGGAATCTGTCAGAATCCCCATTCCCCCTCAGCACCCAGCTAATAAATTTCGACCTTTGCTGCGGCTGGCCAGTCAGAGTGCTTGGAGTAGTCTGTCACTCAGAGCTCTCCATTCTGGAGGAGATTTAACTCTTCGCCTCCTGGTACTCTGACTGTGCAGCATTTTGAAGCCTGTTTTAAGGGTTGTATCACACCTGCTTACAAAGCAATTGAAAAAAACTTGAATCAGCAAGCAAGGACACAAAGCCCCAGTTGTGCTCTTTGGATTATGGCCTATTATGTCATGTAGGTAAATAAGGGTGTGATCACACACACTAAATAATCCACTTTCAGTCCACTGTCCAACTGGGTTTTGCCAGTTCACCACTTCTGCATTGTAATTTTTGTTCGTTGCTTGTCCCTATTGCTTCAAGGTTCCACCCCCCCAATGTATTTTCCTCTCTCTAGTAGTCCCAGAGGGAGCAAAACACATGTGGAAAGTGGGGGGAGAGACCAAAAGCAATAGGGACAAATGACTGACAAAAATGGCAGTGCGGAAGTTGGAAAGTGCACTGGAAGTGGATTTAGTGTGTGTGACCGCAGCCTAGAAGGCACTTTTGGTTGTAGCCCCCAGGTTACAGAATGTGTCAGGAAGGAGCTCTGTAAGACTGAGGTGTTAAGATGATCCTTCCCAGCTAACAGCTAAAGCTGAGAAAGATGTCCAGATTTTAAAATGTTGTGATTTGCATTTTTACTATTGTTTGTATAGTATACACTTTATGAATGTGTTTTAACTCATCGCTGTAATATGCCTTGAGCTGGTGGTTTGTTGTAGGTGTCATAGAAAGCAACAGTCATGTGCAATCTGGTGCTCTTGGAATTTAGTTTCCAGGTACAACCCAAAGGAAGCAGCATCAGGGTATTCTAACAAAGGAGGTAATCACACAGTTCTGCTGTACCCCTATACTGTGAACTAACACTTTGCATGTACCAATTGCATTTTTCCTTAGAGGGATTGGATTCAGTGAACTTACGAGAGACTGTCCGGTAGAGTTGGGAGGGTGGTCAGTTGACTGCATTCAAATATTGTCTCATATTTAGTATAGGCAAAGATATCCCGGTGTGAGTGTTTCTTTAATTGAATTCTGGGCTTCTCCATTAGCTGTGGCAAAAGCCCTTTTGTGGCCAGGGAAGGTTGTAGCTCACACCCTGACAGCTCAGAAGGACTGGAAGGCTGGAGTGATCCAACCAGGGCGGAGCCAGACATCCACCCACAAGCCCAGTCTGAAGAACTGGTGTTGTGGACGAAACCCATGGGCTGGGTAAGGACAGGGACTAATGTTGTAGGGAGAGGCTGGTTGGCCACAGCTAGTGCCATGCATGGAGACAATATTCTCCTAGGTCTTTGGAACACCAGGGACGAGGTATACCCTCCTAATGCTTTTCTAATAATTGATACCTTTCTAAGAAATTACTGTTTTAAAGGTTCAGGTGTACCACTCTCTTAAGCAAAAATTTGATGTGAAAGGGGCAGCCATGTTTGATATGGGCCCAATTCATGTATAGTAGGTGAGAGGTGGGATTGGGGGTCTGCTTTTTACACCAAAGTGAGCATGGGGTAAAGGTAGCTAAACCCTACCCAAGCCTTGTTTCCATGTAGTCCATTCAGGGGGATATTTTTAAAGAGTGAGAGTGGCATCCCTTGTTTTATATATGATGGGACAAATACATGAATGAAGAATGGCGACTCTCCCATTATTTTTTGTTTGATCCTGTGGTTTGTTATTAATCTAACACTGCCCAGATGTGCATGGTTGTGTTCTGAATGTCTCATAAAGGATGGCTCATGCTTCAAGAAGTCTGTAGTCTAAATTTCCACTGTGGAGGAGTCAACATGGATCCAGGAGGGAAAGGAGAGAGGTATGGAAAGGGGAAGGACATGAACAAGGCAATGCAATCTGTAACATAAAAGGAAGTAAAGAGATTGAAAATACAAGAAGCGTATCCCAGATATAATGAGGCAAAGGCCATTTCCTCTTCCTTGTTTGTGTTTTCTAACTCTTTGCCGTGGGAGCGTACAAATAAACCCCTGTTGTTCCTCCTCCTGTAAATAGTCCCCTTAACTAGCTCCTTTTGCAACTCTGAGGAAATATTTGAGCAGCAGGCGAGAGGGTGTTTGCTTTGGAGAGGAAACAGTTAAAGTTGCCAAAGGGTGTCAGGAAATTGAATAAACTGAGAGCAGCATTCTGGTCTCATGATGCTGGGCTTATAGTATCCATCCTGGATAGCGAGTTAGTGAATCAGCTGCATGTTTGGCTCCATCTGGGCTTTTTGGCTTGTAGAAAATTAAGTCTGACAAGAGCCTGAACAGAGGTAAGAACAGTGTCTTGAAGAGAGGCTGCCAGTGCCTCATCAGCATCTTAGTGCTGTTGTTTTTAGTCTTGCATGTATGATGGGGAGATGGGCCAGATTTAACAGAGAGGAAGACTAGATGTTGACTAATAGCTGTTGGAGTTTTGACTGCATTCTTTTTCTCGGGAGAAAAACATTTGTAGGAGTATATTTGTGTGTGTGTGCTTGTTGCCTTCCTTGCAGACAGATCTAAATTTTAACAGACCGTTAAAAATTATATGCATCAAAGTATCACCCCCATGTCCAGCACATGTTGACTGTCCGGGGAGAATGTGAAGGATGAACTTCCTGTTGCAGCCACTCACTGCTTCCCAGCAGCCTTCCAGAAAGGCTGATGTTGGGTGCTGGCTTTTCCAGACTTTGGACATAGATCAAGGCTTCAGGTATGGGGGTTGAAATGACCTGGCACAATGGAAGCCTGAGAAGAACTGTGGGTAATGATTAAGTTTTATCCCTGTGTGAAAGCCTAAACCATCCTATTGTGTTCTGCATTTGTAAGGGCTGTGAGAGTACAAGGTTTGTGCTTCTTTCAAGGTATTGTGTTAAGGGAGGGAAGCTTCCTTGTGTTTATTTATCTGAAGTACTGTGCAGTAATCTAGCCAAATATGTCGTTCAACAGGCTCCCTTTTAACTAATACACAGTGAAATAGTTTGGCCGCTGAAGGCTGTAGTGTTGGGGTTTGGTTTTGTGTTTCCCCCCCCCCTCTTGTTTATATTGGTGAGAATTGAAAGTATGCTTACATGAGAGTCATCCAAGGGTTTTTGTACACACGGGAAGGTTTGACCTTGAAGCAGATGAACAATATGCTGTTTGCAGACTGCTTTTGAAATTCCTCTTGGTTACAAAGGCAGTTTGCCATGTGGCATTTTGGGGAGGGGTATTTGCCCACAGCTCACAGAACTAGTCCTGTGATTCACCAGATCCTGGCTATGAATTTTCTAAATCAGAAATTCTGCATCAAAAGGCAAAGGTGATTCATGTGCCCTGTACAAAATGTTTACTGAGGCGGTCATCTAATTAAAGAACTCTTAGTTGAGTAATGACATGAGCTCTATTTGATTAAGTAGTGATTTAAATTTTGCATGCAAGAAAAAAATAGTTCTAGAGGGGGGAAAAGCATGCTTAATATTTCAATGATGCAAGTTTGTGCTTCAGCAGACTTCATCTTAGAAGAAGCATTCCTTCTTTCTCTCACCAGAGGAATATCTAATTTAAGATGGTGTTTGCCATCTGCAGGGTTTTTTTTAAGTACCTATATTGTTAAAGAATTAAATCTGCTGACTTCATTTGTCTGCTTATTTTTAGCTAATCAAAGCAGGTAAATGATCAATTTAAGCAATTAAATGTTTCAGCCCTAATACTTATTCTGCTAAAGGCAAGGTATTAATGAAGTAAATAAATTCTGCTGGTCACAGGAAAAGGGCAGGAGTTGGGCAGGGCGCCCTGAGCACCAGAGACCAGCTCAGCATTCTTTATGTACTTCCAAGCCCATCTTTTCCAGTCTTGTGGTCTAGAGCACCCGGATGGGGTAGGAAATGGTGGTAAAATTTGAGATTCCGCTGCTGAAGTAAGTAGTTGGTTCCAGCTTCTGCTCTCAGGATTGCAGAACCCGCACGACCTTTATCATGCTTGTGAGGACATCTTAAAAAGATGGTTTGGCGTGGAAACTGTTCAGCTGCCGGTGTGAACGCTTGTCCTTAATTCATCCCAATGTGCAGAGCAGACCGAGTGCAGAAAGAGCAAATGGTTTTTCCATGTGGAACCCCCTGAAGTTTATCCAGTGGATTTGGCTGGACTGCCAGGTCTATTTGAAGTTCTGCCCAGGAGAGAGACAATGATGGCTGTCCTCCGTGGGCTTCCTCTCAAGAAGTCACACACCTTGCTTTGGAACGTGCAGCTCTGCTTGTGCTCTCCCGCGGCTTGCTTACGCAGGCTGCTTCCTGAAAGAATCCTACGTACCCTTGGCATATTGACTAGCATATCACTGCAGAGGACTCGGGCCTTGAGATGGGGGGGGGAGGCGGGAGAGAAGCATTTTTGCTCTGCCTTTTGCACACAAAGCTGCATCCCTGTTGGCGCTGCTACCGTCCCATCAGCTGCTGAGAGCCTGGTTAAACCCTGTAGTCTTTGGACTCCTATCTACTGACCTAAAGTGAAATCCTAGGAACACTTTCCTGAGAGTAAGCCCCACTGAATAGACCTGAGTAGAGGTCTGAGTAACGCTGCCTTGGATGGCCCTATTAGTCTTGCTGCTTTTCAAGTCCCGGGTGGGAGGGACTTGAGGCTCCATGGAAGAGTGCACTGTGTGGGTGTGTATGGTTTCAGGTTTAAACTTCATGCCATGGATCTCTTTCCTCTTCCAGAATCCACTTTCTCATGAAACCTTTGGCTAAGCCCATTTAGCCTTCATCCCCAATTGGAATAAAGCCCAAGTTGGTGGTGTAGCATCTACCGACATTCATTCCTTGTTACCCTGGCTTCTTCCCTCCCCCCCCTCCATGCTCACTGCTAAAATTTGGATAGTAAATTCCTTGGGACAGGGACACCCCCCCCCCGCTGTTCCTTAAAGTGTCACAGATGGCCCTATCGATATACTAATGTCGATATAATAATATACTATTATTCATGTGTGGGGCTGTCATCTGCTGAAATTTAAATCTGCAGATCGGTGCCACACTGAGGCTATGCAGATCTTTGTTCAAACTTGGGGGACTCCCCAAGTTTGCAGAAGAGTTAGAAATAGAAAAAAAAATAAAGGGGGGTTTAAATCCCCCCAAAATAGAATTGTATTGTCTGCGCACGTGCAGAACAACACAGTTAGGGAGCCAGTTGAGTTCCGCATCGATGCTGGCAGCTGCTCTGAGACCAGTAGCACTGGACACTGGCAACCACTGTGGGCCTGGGCACGATGGAGGTTGCTGGTAGCTACTGCAGTTCCAGACATAGCAAAGAAGGATGCCAGCCGACACTCTGGGCCTGGGTGCTTTGGATGCCGGCAGCTTCTCTGGACCTGGGCAGTGGACTGAGTGGTAGGTAGCAGGGCTGGGAACCTTGCCAGCCTCAGCTATTGGGGGGGGGGTATGGGATTCCCCCCAGGAGTTTTGTGGGCCCACCTCCTGTCTGTACAGTAATAGCAACATGTGGTCCCTCCCCATCTGTGGATACTTAGGTCTGCGGATTGAGGCCACAACAATGCTAACAGATTTTCCTACAAATTTGGGGGTCTCTCCAAGTTTGCAGAAAAATCTGAAATCAAAAAATAAAATATATAGGGGGGGTTAAATCCCCACCAAAATACAATTGTGTTGTCTGTACATGCGCCGACAACACAGTTAAGGAGCCCCTCCAGCTCAGCAGTGAATGTCAGCAGCTGCTCCGGTCCAGGTGGGCCCGGGTGCTGACAGCTGCTGCAGGCCTGGGCACAGAGCAGTAGGACACTGGCAGCCACTTCAGGCCCAGTCACAGCAAAGGAGGACATCAGCAGCCACTCTGGGGGTGGTAGCAGATGTCAGCAGCTGCTGTGGGCTCAGTGATAGGTGGTGGGACTAGCATTTCCTGACCTACTAGTTTTCCACATGCAGGGAGTGTTGGATAAGTTCTCGCATGTATGCTCAGCACTGTGCAGTGTGTTTTGGGCAGTTCTAATTCCCATTTCTGTGGTTTCCCCATCTGATTACGTCGCTGAGTTTTCTGACTATGACTGGGAGGGAGGCAGGAAACTGTGCCGTTACCCATCTTTACTAGCTTCTTAGTTTGTTTACTGCTGAGAATAGAATATATATATTTTTGACCATAAAAATCACCTTATTTTTGTGTTACACTGTGCGTGGATTGCTGAATAATTGGTTCAGTGTGGGTCTTTAAGAACTGTAGTCATTGCAACATAGGCCGGGGTGGCAATGAGGTCAGAATGTGAATCACTGATACTTGTCCTTTTCCAGTTTAGGGTAGGATGGAGTGGTGAGAGGATTTTGTAAGCGGTCGTTTTTGTGGGAGATAATCCCCTTTCTCAAGGCTAGACAAGATTTCTTCACTAGCCTCTTCCTCAATATGAAGGTAGTATTAATTTACATTGCAGGGTTGTCAGAAGTGCCATTAGAAGTATACATGAAGTATTTTGAATCCTCAGAGCCTTACTTTCCTAACACCAAGAGAAACCAAAGGCCATACAGGCACCGCTTAACAGCTAGAGGTGGTTGTAATAGGAAGGGTGTTGGGTGTTACAAGTTAAAACACTTCAGTATTTACTGGGTTAATGATGTTTGTTAAGTCACATATTTGTTTGTAACCAATCTATTTAGATTATAGGATGCCCGGGAACTTTGGAGCTAGTTTGTTGCTCTGATTGGAAACCAAGGTGCCAAGTATTAGCATTTTATGGCTTCTCTTCCGTCTTTGTGTTTCTTTGTTCTGACCGAGAAGAAGACGCCATGCAATTCCAGTTTTACCTTTTAGCTGTAAGGATGTAGCCATTTTAGCTCTTTGTTATTTTATATCCTGTGTACCTTTTCCCATGCTAGGTTATAGTAAACTTTTATATTCTTTTAAACACACCATGGACTCAGTCTCTTTAATACTCTGCTGAATTTACTTTAAACAAGAATCCCAAAGGGTCATTTGGGGCTCCCAGCCATGCCCTGTTTCTTAGACTTCCCAGTAGCTTACAGCAAGAGCTCCTCCTTGTGTCCCTGGTGTCCTGAATGCATGGTGTTGAAATTTCCCTCTCCCCTTGTTGGCTGCCAGTTTTCCTGGCCCCTTTAATCAGTGGTAATGTGATTATGTGGATTTCTGCCTGCAGCCTCTCCGTGCTTCTCCCATCTAGTACCATTCTAAAGATATGAGGGGACGCTAAAGTTCTGAGAACTGGATTGCCAAGGGCGGTTGGGGACCTTTCAGCTGTTGGTTAATTCTTTGCACTAATGCAATTGTAGGGCTCTCTTCTCACTAAAATGTACAGAACTGTCTTTTAGGCAATTGGGGAGGGAACAAAACCTTTTGCTCGCTTGATTCTTGAGTTGATGCAATTTAAAATGAGCCATGGGCACAATTAAACCCTGCGGCTGCACAGTTAACCTTATTTATTGTTGTGTTGGAGATATCTGCAGCTTCCCATCACCAATTTGATTAAAATGAGGTCCTTCTTGTCACATCACCAATTGACTGGGCTTCTGTTCAGTCTCTTTCATGGTCAGGATGTCTCCAGCAGCCTTTGTAGAAAATTACAGAAAGGTTGCCTGCCTGCCCTGATGTCCTTGGCTACCATCACCAGCCTTCCTGCATCTCTTCCCTCCTTCCCTGCCTCCAAGGACTATAACTGACTGCTGCATCTAGCCCTTAACAACTGAGAGGCAGCCTGTATAGCTTTATCCTGATTTTCCCAGCTCTAGAAAAGAACTGTGTACCATTCAGTGAGCTCCATGTGCTGTTTTTCCAGGTGTTTAAAGGCGTGAGGAACAGCAGAGATGGCCACCATATCATTGCAATGCCCCTTTACTCCTGTTGTGATCAAGGAGCATGGGACAACCTGGGCTTCCTCTCCCACGTCTAAAGGACCTTAGATAGCCCTACAGGATGCTGCAGCAACAAGGGTGTGGGCAGGGAAGCAGTAAATGCTGAAGACTTCTAACAGGAGGGGTCTATATGCACAGAAGGACAGCTGTGAGCAGATCAAAGGCAAGGTTGCAGGGTCACTGGATATCTTGTTCAGCATCTTCCTCTAGCTTCTGAGAGTTCACTGGAGAGATCAACATTATTCCAAGGTAGCCAGGCAAGAGGAACATACGCCACATGTGCATCATGCATGCTATTTGTGGTCTGCAGGTTGCAGTAATAATCATTTCTGTAGGATAAAAGTGTGAGTAGAGAACTTCTTAGGGTAGTAGTAATCTCTCTTTCTGTTTCCTCCAGGTGTTCTCAGCTTTTATCTCATAGCTTCTGGCTGAACAGGAATTTTAGTTATTAGGTCAGAGGGACCCATATACAGAACACTCTAGGCTAGTGTTCAGTGTTTGGACATCAGCACAGTGGATTTCTAGGGCATAGCTTGATCTGTGAGCCCCCTAATCCATACACATTAATACAGATGAGGTGATTGGTTGAAGCTTAGAGATGATTGCCCAGAGTTCAGTAGTCACATTTGTCCCCCCTTCCTCAACACTTAGCTGTAGGTCACAGTTTCCTGGCTTAGAGTCCTCCTGCTTCCTAAAAAAGAGTGGTTACAAAAGTCTAGTGTATTTTTCTGTCTCTTAAATATCTAGTAGAATTTTTTTTTTCAGAGGCCCTGTAAGTGATAATGACTCTTCTTCGGTCTACATTCTTTTCTTTTCTTTTCAGTACAACCACTGTAGCTTCTCTATATGCTTCTACAAACCACTGGTATTTATGTAACCTTCCAAGCTGAGTTGCTTACTCTTGTCTGGAAACTTGGCTTTTATTTTAAAATGAAAATCAAATGTTGCTCTGTGTTGTGACAGATGCTCAGAATATGCATGGTCTTGATCTAAGGGCAAAGGAGCCTTCAGGTTCTTAAAGCTGCTTTTTCAGGAGCTGCTCAAATTCTCTATGTTTCTCTTCCTAATGGCTACTGTTGTTTCTTCCAGGCTCCCTTAACATCATCTGTGGTACTTCAGGAGCCAGGATGCAACACGAACATAATCATATGGTGCACTTGGACCATCAGATGAATGGCTCGGCAACAAGCACCCCTGATCCTCATGCGCACCATCACACAGTGTCATCGTCAGAGCACTCAAATCATGGTGGAGGAATGATGATGGTGAGTAGAACAACCCTCTGCCTGATGCATCTTTTGCACTAAAAGACTCTTGGGAGGCAGTCAGCAGAGGTACATGCAGGAGCCGTTGAAAGTCTTGGCACTGCCCCTTCCTATGTGCTTCCATCTGCTTTTCTGACCAGCAGAACTCATATCCCACTGGATCTTTCTTGCTCACAGATGCTTTCCAAAGTTTCCAGTTTTCCGATTCGAAAAATGGGAGGGAGGAGTCTTGGGGGGAATAGAGAGGAAAAAAACATTTTTCCAGAGTTTTTTGGTGAGCCTTCACTTCTGCACTTTTAAGAAAGAACCCGCATGCTAATAGTTCTTTGGTTTTAGCTACAACTGAGTGCTTGTGCTTAGAAAATATGAAGGTTTTACTGTTTGTTGATACCAACATTATTATGAAGCCTGATCACTTATGAAATGGCCAGTTTGTGCAACCAAGTACATTCCGGCCCTCATACCATTATCTAGAGAATAGAATTGGCCCTAGCAGTGAGAGGGGCATGGATGTGTGTCTTAAATGTGTTTATTATCCTAGTGTATGCATTTGCACCCCCCTGCTCCAGCCTAAAGTGGAAATAAGGGGTTTGTCTAGCGGTTTTGTTTAGCATCAGAAGCACTATAACCCAGAAACATTTCTCATAGCTTCAGACCAGCGATGCAGTTGAGACCCTGTCTCTCCCATGAGTTGAAAGAGGATCAGAGTCACAGGGTGTAGGCCAGTCCAAAATTGTAGAGAAGAGATGTTGGCCATCCTTATTTCAGATACATCATTTTGGTGCAGCTATGGAAATGTCCTCTGCCCTGTTCACACATGCATACACATACTACATTTGGTTTCTACTTAAGGCTGATCAAGTGGAAGAAAATCAGGGTGGGGAGTAATCACTGTAGTTCTTAAGTCAGTAAATTTGCATAGGCCCAGAGACTGCAGTCCCAGCTCCTCTCATTTGAAGCTATGGTGTCAAAAGCCCTTACCGTTTGCAAGGCTTTGTGTCAGGGCATTAAGTTGGCTCTCTGTCTTTTCTGCAGGAAATGACCTTCCACTTTAGCTATAAGAATGTGCCTCTCCTGTTTTCTGGGCTTGTCATCAACACAGCTGGAGGTGAGTGAATTGGCCTGCATGATGGTGGCCCTTTTCGTGCTGCTGAGAGAGGTCAAAATAACCAGGTGGCCTCAACTGAAATCTTGTAAATTGCCCTTCTTTCCTGGTGTAACTCTGATACAACACTGGCTTTCAGACTTCAGGGAATCCTTTCCATGGTGACTTGGGTACAGAGGAGCCCATAAACCTCTGCCATGGAACTCCAGTGTTACATGGAGGATATTGGAGTGTGTTCTAGGGAGCATGCTTTGGTTGTGTGGAATCCAGGCAGAGCCCATAGGAGCCTCACTTGAACTGAGAATGCATCTAAGGAAACATCCAAATCTCCTGTATGGCTGGGCATTGAAGGAAAAGATGTCCAGTTATCCTGGGCAACAGGTGTCTGGCAAGACCCTTCTGTGCCCAAGTCCTTAGAGAGCTGCTGCCAGGCAGAGCAGACCAAACTGAGCTAGACAGATCAAGAGTCTGGTTCAAAGTAAGGAAGCTTCTTATAGTCTTCAGCAAAAGATGCTGCAGGGAGAGCACAGCCAGATAGAACCTGGGGATGCAAAGCTGGAGCTCCTTAATATTTCAACTCTGCAGCTTCAGACCTTAACTGGGATCAGGGTGATTGGGTTGTTGCAAGCATCCCACATGACGTTAGGCAGTTTGCACACCATTCTTCAGAACTGGGTGTGTCTGGGCCCTATCAGCCTCCTTCTCGGGTCCTGTTGATGCCTGGTAACCAGAACTTTAACTTTGAATTATCCCTGTATTATATATGAGCCCTTCGGATCTATTATTTTCTCTGATCTCATCCTTATCAAAATCTTCTTCCCCTGCCTCATCCTCCCAGGTCCCTGTGTATGTGTGCGCATGTAACACACATACCTCTAATATTTTTCTGTCCACTTGATACATCTGACAAAGTAGGCAGTTGTCTACAAAAACTGAGGCTGCTATAAATGTGCCACAAGGTGCCTCAAGATTTTCTTTCAGGAGGTTATTGATGTTTTAATGTCTGCTTCTATATTTGAAATACATAATACATTTGGTAATGCAACTGATCTTACCTGTTGTACGTAACAGCTCATAATATTTGACAAACCTGATTAATTTATATTTTCCCCTCACCCCCTTTTCCCTTCTGTAGCCCACCTTTTTTCTGAGAAAATAATAAAGTTATTAATTAAAAAAAAAAATTCTTTCAGGAGGAAAGATGCTGACTATAGCTACTACTCAGTCACTCAGCCCTCCTTGTAAATCATAACAAAGGCCAGGCTGGCCAGTGCTGCTTGTTAAGTCTGGCCATCTGGTAACTGACAAACACAAAAGGACCTCCCAGTATCAAAAGTACCAACAACAAGGAATAAACTGGGTAAGTCACTAACAATTGCAAAATGAATCTATTATATAGTATCTGTAAATATTACACACTGAAAACTGTACAATACAAATCTACAAAGATAAATACAATATAGTGCAGTTAGGCATCCTGACCTTTGAAGTTTGTTGGTATTCAGTTATGCCCGATATAAGAACTGTAAACTTTGTGGAATACAAGACCTAGTCCTAGTATAAAACGCATAGCAACCTAGGAAGGATTGGTACAACTACAGAAAATTATCATACAACACATGCAAAATATTACTTCTGATGAAGTCTACTTGCGAAACGAAGTTGAAGCCGGACTCTTCGTTAACATCTTTGAACTAATTGCACTATATTGTATTAATCTTTGTAGATTTGTATTGTACAGTTTGCAGTGTGTAATATTTACAGATACTATATAATATTCATTTTGCAGTTTTTAGCAACTTCCCCAGTTTATTCCTTGTTGTTGGTACATCTGGTAACTGAGACACTCGGGCTTTAAAAGCAAGAAAAATATGGTGGGACGCTGTTGTGCTCCCTTTTCAAATAATGCGGAATGGGGTGCTGGGTTCCATGTTTCTGAGTGATCATTGTGGCCAACTGGACCCTAATATCCATGCTCAGATTTATGGTGCTTTGCCTGGTAGACCTGGATGCCACTATCTTCACAAGAGGACAGATGGAGTTGTTGACTTCCCTCCCTTTCCATGCTAGAAATGGCTGGTGCATTTGTGGCTGTCTTCTTCCTCGCCATGTTCTATGAGGGCCTGAAGATCGCCCGAGAGAGCCTCCTTCGGAAGTCACAAGTCAGCATCCGCTACAACTCCATGCCTGTCCCAGGACCAAATGGTACCGTCTTGATGGAGACGCACAAAACAGTTGGGTGAGAAACATTGCTGTCTTTGATAGATATTGATTGGATTCTCACACACAAATGAAAGAGGTGGTAGAATGGACTGGTATCACTTCAAACTGCAGATGGAGGATCGCATTTTGGAATGTTCCCTTTGGTTATAATTTCCTTGCAGACAGAAAATGAATACAGCAAGTAAAGAGGAGACAGAGCCTCTCTGTACTGTGCTAGGGAGCCTTTTTATGTGAAGGAAATACATATAGAATACTATTAACAAATGCCGAGCAGTAGACAGAAATATAATCATAACAGGGCAATAAGTATATTAACATGACATATTGAATAATGGATATAACTGATAAGCTCCTGGGCTCTTGAATCATTCCATACTCCAGATAGCCATGCTCAATGATTAGTTATTCATCTTTGTGAATAGAGTAATAGTAACATATTCATTATGCAGCATGCAGTCAAACTGGTCTCCAAGAATTCTTTGGTTTTATTAATAAGTTAACGTGTACGAAATGACTGCCCGGGGAAATTGTCAGTAATATTCTTTGATCCATATTACATGCTTTACATTATACTTATTGTTCTGTCATGATTACATTTACACTGTTCAGCATATTCATAGTTATTTCCCAGCATATGTTAATATTCTATATGTATTTCTGCGATCATTTACATTGTCACATTGCTTATTTTTTAATATAGTCTGTTGATTTTACTTAGATCCTTTCCTCTGTGGTTGTTTCACAAGCCCCAATGAAAGTTAAATCCATTGACAATAGAGGTCCTGTATCTGAGCCATGGAGGGTGGGACTGGGAATCCAACTCCCGACCCTTGGTGTGGCAGTTCTGGTGCCAGTGCCAATGCTGAGAAGCTTGGGAGTGACCCTGGATGCCTCACTTTCAGTGGAGGCTCAGGTCACGAACACTGCCAGATTGGCCTTTCATCATCTTTGGCTGGTCGGGCAGCTGGTTCCCTATCTCTCCTCCTGTGACTTGGCTACAGTGATCCACGCAATGGTCATCTCCAGACTGAATTATTACTGTAATTTGCTCTATGTGGGGTTGCCCTTGAATTTGAATCTGACCCGGAAACTCCAGATGGTGTAAAATGCAGTGGCACACTTCCTGTCTGGGACGTCTGTGCGGGTGCCCATACAGCCAGTGTTTCACCAGCTGCATTGGTTGCCAATTGAATACCAGATCAGATTCAAGGTTTTAGTATTAACCTTTAAGGCCGTATGCGGTCAGGTACCAGCATATCTGCTTCCCTCACATCTTCCAGACGGTGCTACACATAATTTTGTTCTTTTATTAAATGCTTCTTTGATCGTACTGCTGTTTTCTTGATCCTGTTTCTGCCTTTAATCACGGAAAACTTCTTTCTGCCCCCTCACTGGCCCCCTTTTCTGATTCCACAGGCAACAGATGCTGAGCGTCCCTCACATCTTCCAGACGGTGCTACACATAATCCAAGTGGTGGTCAGCTACTTCCTCATGCTCATCTTCATGACCTACAATGCCTACCTTTGCATTGCCGTGGCAGCAGGTGCGGGCACAGGCTACTTCTTCTTCAGCTGGAAAAAGGCGGTAGTGGTGGATATCACAGAGCATTGCCATTAACGCTGGCAGTGGGCCTGAGCCTCTCCCTGTAACCTCTGGAAGGACAAGGATTACCCCCAAGCTTACTGGAAGCCATGCCAAGAAAATCTGTGGGATGCTCTCTTAATTACTTCCTGGGAGTGTGACTGACACACACACCCCCCGGCCATGCCTCTTGCGTCCCACTCCTCCCTGAGGAAGCGGCTTCCTGCTGCTGGGAAGGGCGCCACCAGAGGAGTGGTTTACTGGGGATAGTTGGCTTATATAATAGATACAATTAGTGTTTTTTTGATTTTTATTTTTTAGAATCTACCATGATTGAATTAGCTAGCAGGCTAACATAGAAAATAATTAGTTCTACGTTATTTTATAATACTTCAAGCAAATATATGCTTGGATTGCCAAAAGCGGGGGGGGGGGGCTTTTTGAGGGGTCTTACCTGCTATTGATGGGAGCCATAAAGCTGCTGCCATCTTAATACAAGTACCTCCTTGGGGTTACACAGCAGAGACCTCTGCTATCCAGTGTAAGTCGCTCCTGATCATTTGTTTGCTCTAGGGCAAAGGTTAGCTTTCTGTGTGTTCCCCTCCCCCATGGTGATGCTGGCATGGTGCAGCCCTAGATACCGTCAGGCTGTCTCTGATGCAGCAGAGTCCTAATGGCAGCTTTTCCCAAACAGCCTTGGGCTCTACATATCACCTGTGTGTTGTTCTGCGGTCAGCGTGACATTTGCTGGCCAGCAGGGTCCAACTGCTTCTGAAATGTATAAATCCACAATTTTTTTTTTTTTTTTAAATAAACCCTATTTTAAATAAATGTGTGGAACAAGCACTGACTTTGTTCTGGTTCGCAGGCAGGAAGAGAGCACTTTTTTGTTTCTAATGTAAGGGAGTCTATTATTTACATCCATGACTAGATCTACCTCATGTAAGATTGGGGTTAAACAGCCTTGTGCTATATCTGCAGTTACAATTGGGGGGGTCCCCCTTATATTGGTACATTCTTGTGGCCGTTTTCTTTGTCTTCAGCCTGCATGGGCAGAGAGCAGCAACACAGGATTCATGCACAAATAAGACCTCCAGCCTTAGAAGCAGATCCATTTTATAGGCCTTGGTTTACAGTTTTAGACAGAAAACTTGCAGGAAACTGTTTCTTGAATTGCACCATGATTGGGGGAACATAGTGTGTAGTTAGCTTCCCTCTTTTATAAGGCTGTTAGTTTCCGGGGGTCAAAGCCCTGAAAATGAACCTTAATGAACTACCCCAGATGAGCTGCAGACTTCAGCAGCTATTTCCAGTGTGTTCTCGAACGTGACCTGTAAAAAACCATTAGGTACAGATCTGTCTTTGGACGTTTCTTTCAGGGCATCTTAGATTACCTGCACAGTGATTAAAGAGAGATGAGAATGCTAATGTATTTTGTACACTGTAGAAATGACAAATCATCCCTAAAAGTTCTTGTCTTTGTGGAGGTGAGCGTTTTTCCTCTAAGCTGCATGAGAAAATATCATTCCACCCCACCCTCAGGTTCCTCAAAAGTTATGGTAAGCAGTAGAGCTGAGTTGGCAACTACAGATTTTTAGTTTCTTGCTGCTAAATTGTGTTATGGTGCTGCGTAATTGTATGGTATGTCAAAGTCCAGTCTTACCTATCTAAAGTTTAAGTAACCTGATCTTTTTATATCCAAATACTAATTGAGATCTCTGGTGGCTGATGGTACACAGATTCTCAAGAAAGGCTGCAGGGCTCTGCTGGTGCTATTCAGGCTCAATCAACCCACACTACAAGGAACATAAATACAGAAACACATTCTTCCCATCCCTGTAATTTGATACAGGGGCTAGACTCATAGCAAGGAGAAAAGAGGGCACTGACTGTTCTATGCCTTTTCTCAAATTTTTCTTCTGCAAATGGTAAAAAGAGTTGGCTTGGAGCAAAGCCTACACATCCAGCTAGTGCAAACAGAGATTGTGGCAGCAATTGAATGTTCTGACTTAGCACCTTCTATGCTAGGTGTTTTCAAGGTGCTGCTTTAATCTCTGGTGGCTTAAGTGAAAAGCATTCTGAATTGGACCTGGTAGATTCCTGGCACTGGTTTGATGCCCCTCTGCTTCAGAAACCCCTGGCTCTGAATGAGTTAAGCTTTGCCTACATCCATAGCAAAAATGTAAGTGAGAAAACATGGGGGGGGAAGGCAGTTTCCCTTCATTCTAATAAAGATTTTATTTGAAGGGGCATGGGAGAGAATGATTACTTGCCTCAGCAAGGAGTTGTCAAACAGCACAGAAATGAAGTAGCAACATGCAGAAACTGAACAGGGCTTGGATTGCCACTTGTTTCTCCTGCGTTACAAGGTGTGCAGCTAGCAATTATTCAAAGGGGTACAGGCAAGATCAGCTCTACCATAAGGAGAATCAGGATGGGGTGTGTGTGCAAAATTTCCAGGGGCAAGTGCATCAGCTATGTAAATTTCTTAAGAGAGCAGAGCCAGCATCTGCACTCCTGGATAGATGTCCTGTGAACACCTGGGTTGATTTTCTCTGCCTTCCAGGAAGGACTAGTAAGAGCCTTCTGATCTTTGCTGGCTGCCTAGGGCATAGCTGTGACAGGCATTTGTAGAGGACTGTGTTTCTTTAGGCTGTGGCTCATGGCCGCTTTTGCCGCAATACATTCCTTAGTCTAAAGGTTTCAAAAGATTCTCATTTATTTAGTATGATAATTATTTGCTCAGTATGTAAAACAATTATATTACTTGGCCTTGAGCAACATAAAAACCTTCAGCTGGGTGTGGGTACAGGAAAATAATGTGCTTGACAATGTTTTGATCTGAATGCTCATTATCAGGTTAGGACCAAAAAAGCACTGTAAACATCCCTTTCCTCTGCAAGGAAGGAATTTCAGCTTGAAATGCAGTGTGACTGTGCAGTAGTTTCCTAAACCAATTTGAATTGTTTGGTGCATCTTGATTTGATCTTGTCACCCACTTCAACCCCTCGGCCAAACAGGTTTGAGCAGCAGGCTCTGCTCATGCTGCTTCCTCCTCCCACCATATACAGACAAGGTAAAGAGTGGAACACAGATGGCTTCTGGCTGCCTTACAGCAGCTTATAAACTAGCCTTGTACAAAGCCTCTCGCTTAGGGTTGAGTGAGGATTGTTTGCATGCCGCCTGGAAGAAAAGCCTTTGTAAACTGGGAAAGATTGCTTTCAGACCCTCAATGTGGTACAAATGAGTGACAGTGGTAAATATGGGAAGAGTACCTGAGAAGGTACACTAGCCTATTACAATCTTGCTACAGAATACCTGCAGTCAAGCAGAGTTTTATCTATAACATGTCATGAGGTAAATCAGCCATACCTCTGCCACTCTGTGGCATGAGGCGCCTTCTGAAACACTACACCCACCCTGACCTGGATAGCCCAGGCAAGCCTGATCTCGTCAGATCTCAGAAGCGAAGCAGGGCTGAACCTGGCTAGTACTTCGAAGGGTGTCCTCCAAGGAATGGTAGGGCAGGGACTCCACTTCTCTGAAGCATCCTAGCTCTACTAGGAGTTGCCAGAAGTCACCATGGCTTCCAGGCTTGCAAGCACATACACACACAAAATACTTACCAAAAAAAGAAACACAGAATCCAACTGGCTCTACTGGAGGATACACAAGTTTATCAGCTTGTAACCCCATGGCAATCTGTTACCTAATAGCTGACAGGTAGTAACTGAACCAGTCAAGGCAGAACGTGGGCTTTCAGGCCCTCAAGCAGCTGTCTCTTTACAGGTGTATACAAAGGGAATACATCTTAGGATTCGCTGGGTACTGAGAAAATCTGTCCTCCTGCTGTCCTCATCAGTCCATATGTGTCTTGTGTATGATGCTGGAAGCAATGTAATGCTGTATTCGCCTAGCCGATCCTAGTTCATGCAGGATCAGGTTGCTGCTGTAGGCAAATGTGTCCAAGTAACAAATGGTGCCTTTTCCAACACATGCCACATTTGGTGTGTATTATCAAATCCACGGTCTAGAGACTGCCCATCTCATCTTAATGTATAAATGTTGTATCAGTCTGTATGTCATTAATAAAGCAGAATATATCTTCTAGTGGTGGATGTGTGAAATGTGTTGAAGCCATCCTAAATTGCAGAAAGCAGCTGCATTTGATACATGATCAAACATGAGAAGTTTGGGGTCTAGTATTTGTTACAAGCCCACCTAATCCACTTCACAGTGGCAAATGTGTCCCTTCTCCAGGTGTACATGCAACAGGCTACCATAGGTCATTTAGAGTTGAGTAATGGTATGATGCAGCTAAAACACGTCCTAGGTATACACGTCCATGTTATCTCCCTTCAGACACATGGGCCACATTCAAAAAGTTTAACATATAATTTGTGTGTCCTGATTTATGAAAAAGCAAAGCAATAAGAGTATACCAACTTTACAGCTGGCACACCAGTCAGTTGACCAATTAGATATTGTCAATTGGCAGCCTGTTATTTCACTGCAATCCAATTTCAGGAAGCCAAAAAAAGCCTGTGCAGGTAGTAGCTTCCCTTTTGTATTTTATTATGTGATACCTTTTGTTAGCAATGGCCAGGAGGGAGAGAGGGCCTTTTGTTTCTTGAACACACATGAAGCTGCCATATGCTGAACTAGACCATTGGTCCATTAAAATCAATACTGTCTACTCCAACTGGCAGCAGCTCTCCAGGGTCTCAGGTTGAGGTCTTTTAGTTGGAAGTGCAGGGGACTGAACCTGGCACCTTCTGCATAACAAATCAGAGGTTCTTCCACCACAGCCTCTCCCTGCTTTTATCATACAACACCCGGCTCAAGACAATAAACAACTGTTCAATGAACCTTCCACTTACAATAACCTTGTCTACTTTTTAAAAACCCTGTAACAAATAGTTAATTTTCATTGTTTGATTAGATACTTATTTTTCCAAGTAGCATATCGAATTTCATTTTGTTTTTTTGCAAAATTAATACTTTAAAAATACTGGATGAGTCAACTGACCCAAACTGCTGTTTGACTGGCCAAATGGCCAACCTTAAATGGCTTCTTTAAAAATGAGACTCTGCCATGGTTGGCCAATGACCACAAATGCTTATGCACAGGCACTGCTAGCCTCTTTATCACACCACCATAAAGTAATCAGTCTCTTATGCCACATGCAGGAAAATTAAATCAGCAGCAGCTTTAAGTGGGGGGGGGGGATCATCTTACTACTGGTTGGTAATAGAAATCATAATGCATTTAGGATCCTGATGAGAAGCCACCTCCAAAGAGTTAACTAATATCTATCTTACTCCAATGGTGTAGTGTTTGGCCTCTAACTGGCCTATAACAGGATAAAACAACTTGCCCATGACAATCATATCAAGGTTTTGCAGAGGTAGGGACTTTTTGTTTGAGGTTGGGTGGGTCTGCATATGCAGCTGGTTTTGTAATAATACTACTGTTAAATGCTAGCTCATTTTTAAAAAAAAAGTCCCAGTAGTGGCATAACTTATCTCTAGATATTCAGGTATACTCTGAATAAACAGTTACATTATATATTACTATTCATGTGCATTTGGGTAGTGCGCGGTGTTCCCTCTAAGCTGAGTTAGTGTGAGATAGCTCACAGTTTTTTAGCCTCCAGCTCACACATTTTTGTCTTAGCTCAGGAAGGATGGCTCCAGAGCAAACTAATCTATGCAGTAGCCAAAATGCTTGCTCACAACTTTAATACCAGCAGCTCACAAAGTAGAGTTTTTGTTCACAAGATTCCACAGTTTAGAGGGAGCCTGCCCAGGGCATACAGCAGTCATGTGGCTCTCTCGGTTGATGGGAACTGCCAATGTGGCTCTTCAGTACCAATGATCTAGCCCATTATTGTTTATAACTGCTAATATTTCTTGAGCATCCCTCATAGCAGAGATACATTTTAAATGGGGACTGACTCAGTAACCTTCTGTATGCAAAGCATGTGCTCTACCACTAAGCCACAACCCCTCACTTTGGCAGAGCCCATAATGCTACCACCCCCAACTCAGTGCAAAAAGGCTTTCCATTCTACTTCTGTTACCAGTATACCACCACTTAAAAAGCACACATTTATTTAAAACACAGTAATTAAGGTTGCAAGATAGCTTCAAATAAAGAGAATCCAGTCTTAGTTTCACATAAGAAAAAGGCTTCCCCCTGGTTGGACAAATCCCAGAGACGACAAGCCAAATCAGCCTTTCATAACCACGGATGGATTCCTACTTTGCACAAAGTTCCCATTTTCTAAAATTCAAAATTTCCAAACTGAGCAGAACGATTATTTGGTTTGGGTTGTGGTTTGTAACCAATGCGGTCATGGATCATCTGTTCCCGGTTCTTGTGGTCGTTACTCAGTCCCAGAGCTCCCTCACCATCGCTGGCTCCCACCACATCCACCTCTTCACGCTGCTTTTTACGACTCTGCAAAAAAAGAGAGGCAACAATGCAGCATGTTCTGCACACAGAAGATTCCCAAATCTACCCCCTAGTTTCCTATGTTCACATATATTGAACTTCTTAGTTTAAATTAAGTAAATTTAAATTATGCACCCCAGAGAGCCTTGCACTCAGCAGATCAGTATCTGCTTTTTCTGCCCTGGCCCCGATCTGGTGGAACGTGTAGGACCTATTACAGTTCTGCCAGGCCTTTGAGTGAGGCAGCAAGAATCCAATTATTCCATCTATTGGCCTCCCCTGCTGAAACCTTCCATCTTCAAACAGCCCATCAGGTGAAGACCCATAGTTTGGTCTATGGTCTAGCAGCTCCAGTTCTGTGGCTACTATATTAAAGCGCTGTTGCCATCTGTTTTGTTTATAGTTCAGTTTAAATCTGCTTTGATTTTTTATAATGGATGATTTTTATGAGGTGTTTTAATTCTTACTGTGAAATGTTTTAACTTTTGTTGTCATCCACTCTGAACCTATTTGCAGGGAGGGTGGAATATAAGGCAAAACAATTAATTCCAAATGGGCAGACACATTAGTCTTTAGCAGGAAAATAAAAGCCTTGAGTAGGTCCCTGGGAGAAGCAGCAAAACATTTTTCTGTACAAAGAAAGACAGGAGTCAAGTGGCACCTTAAAGGCCAACAAAATTTATTCCAGCAGCAGCTTCCTGTTTTATTTGGTTCATGCAACAGATAGGCTGTGGCTCATTAGCAGAGTCACCTCTGCATGCAAAAAGACTCACGCTAGTCTCCTTAGGCGCTTTGCACACACTTGAGAGCACTCTCTCCACACAACTCACATTAGGACTACTAACTGACTTGAGAAAAAGTGCCATGCCCCTTTAGTACAAGCTTAGGTAAAGGTTCCCTTGCTCGAAAGCCAGTCGAGTTCGACTCTAGGGTTGCGGTGCTCATCTCCGTTTCAAAGCCGAAGAGCCAGCGCTGTCCGAAGACGTTTCCGTGGCCATGTGGCCGGCATGACTAAACACCAAGGCGCACGGAACGCTGTTACCTTCCCACCGAAGTGGTACCTATTTATCTACTTGCAACGTCTTGCTTTCGAACTGCTAGGTTGGCAAGAGCTGGAACTAGAGACGGGAGCTCACTCCGTCATGCGGCAACTCGGGTCTCGAACTGCTGAACTACCGACCTTCCACAGCCTGCAGTTCAGCGTCTTAACCACTTGAGCCACCGCAGCTCCCTTAGTACAAGCTTAACAGGGTATTATTTGCCTTCTCATGAAAACCTCCCAATTTCCACTTATTAAACCTCTGTTGGCAATTCTAGCACACGTTTAGCCACAACGTCTCTTACCTCGAGCTCCTTCCTGGCGCCCTCGAATTCGTCGATGTCATCCAACTTCAGCTCAAGACGCGTCGGCTTCCGCCGCAGCATCCTGAGAGCGGCTCAAAACAACCCACGACGGAACCACGGCCGTCTCCCACTGAGCTACTCGCCTCCGGGGCCTCTGAGCATCCCGTAATCTCCACGCTGCCAGACACCCGGAAGTGCTTGTGAGGAACGGCTCGCAGTGTGGCCACAGACAGAGCGGGCCAAAACAAGCCTAGAGCGGCGCGCCTCTAGGACTGAATGGGCGTTCCATCGTTGCTAAGGGAAGCGTCTGATCCGGAGACCCGGAAGTGCTTTGCCCGGCGGTGTTCAGATGGTCTTTTCGGGCTAAGAGAAGCGTTAAGGGAGCGTGATGGCGGCGTCAAGGCTCACCGCAGCGAGCAAATCTGTGTCTGCGAGGAAGTTTCCAACTCTCCCTGAACGAGAAACTGTATGTTTAATTCTTTTACTACATACGTAGAATGGAAAGAGGATAGATAAGGAAAAGTTGAGTTAATCGTGGACACTAGCGGGGCAAAAATATATGCCCCGGGCCCGGAGATTAAACCAGGGTGGACTACCGCGGCATCCTTGTTGTTGTTGTTCAGTCGCACAGTCGAGTCCGACTCTTTGCGACCCCATGGACCAGCTCCCGCCAGGCCTTCCTGTCTTCCGCTGTCCTCTGAAGTTGGCTCAATTTCATGTTCGTTGCGTCGATGACACTGTCCAACCATCTCATCCTTTGCCGTCCCCGTCTTCTTTGACCTTCAATCTTTCCCAGCATCAGGGTCTTCTCCAGTGAGTGCTCCCTTCTCATTTGGTGGCCAAAGTATTTGAGCTTCAGTTTCATTATCTGGCCTTCCAGGGAACAGTCAGGGTTGATTTCTTTTAGGATTGACTGATTTGATCTTTTTGCAGTCCAAGGGACTCTCAAGAGTCTTCTCCAGCACCATAGTTCAAAAGAATCTATTCTTCGGCGCTCGGCCTTCCTTATAGTCCAACTCTCACAGCCATACATGACTACTGGGAATACCATTGCTTTGACCATGCGGACTTTTGTTGGCAGGGTGATGTCTCTACTTTTTATCATGCTGTTTAGGTTCGCCATCGCTTTCCTCCCAAGGAGCAGGCGTCTTTTAATTTCATGGCTGCAGTCACAGTCTGCGGTGATCTGGGATCCCAGGAACGTGAAGTCTGTCACTACTTCCACGACTTCCCCTTCTATTTGCCAAGGAGTGATGGGGCCGGATGCCATGATCTTAGTTTTTTTGATGTTGAGCTTCAAGCCCACTTTTGCGCTCTCCTCTTTTACTCTGAGCAAGAGGCTCTTTAGATCCTTTTCACTTTCAGCCATTAGAGTGGTATCATCTGCATATCTGAGGTTGTTGATCTTTTCCCCAGCAATCTTAATTCCCGCTTGTGATTCATCCAGGCCAGCATTTCGCATGATGTACTCTGCATATATATTAAATAAGCAAGGTGACAGTATACATCCTTGTCGTACTCCTTTTCCTATGCTGAACCAATCAGTTGTTCCGTATCCGGTTCTAACTGTCGCTTCTTGGCCCTTATACAGGTTTCTCAAGAGACATGTGAGGTGGTCTGGTACTCCCATCTCTTTAAGGACCTGCCATAGTTTGTTGTGATCCACACAGTCAAAGGCTTTAGCATAGTCAATGAAGCAGAAGTAGATATTTTTCTGGTACTCTCTTGCTTTCTCCATAATCCAGCGAATGTTGGCAATATGATCTCTCGTTCCTCTACCTCTTCGAAACCCAGCTTGTACTTCTGGCAGTTCTCTATCCATGTACTGTTGAAGCCTAGCTTGTAGGATCTTGAGCATGACCTTGCTAGCGTGTGATATGAGTGCAATTGTGCGATAGTTTGAACATTCCTTGGCATTGCCCTTCTTTGGGATTGGAATGTATACTGATCTTTTCCAATCCTGTGGCCACTGTTGCGTTTTCCAAATTTGCTGGCAAATGGAGTGCAGAACTTTAACAGCATCATCTTCTAAGACTTTGAATAGCTCAGCTGGGATACCATCACCTCCACTAGCTTTGTTGTTAGTAATGCTTTCTAAGGCCCATTTAACTTCACATTCCAGGATGTCTGGCTCGAGGTCAGTGATTATACCGTCGTGGTTGTCAAGGACATCGAGGTCTTTCTTGTATAGTTCTTCTGTGTATTCTTGCCATCTTTTCCTAATCTCTTCTGCTTCTGTTAGGTCCCTACCGTTTTTGTCCTTTATCATGGCCAGCTTTGCATGGAACGCTCCCTTGATTTCTCCAATTTTCTTGAAGAGATCTCTAGTCCTTCCCATTCTATTGTTTTCTTCTATTACTTTGCACTGTTCATTCAGGAAGGCCTCCTTATCTCTCCTTGCTGTTCTCTGGAAATCTGCATTCAGTTGGGTAAATCTTTCCTTTTCGCCTTTGCCTTTCGCTTTCCTTCTTTCCTCTGCTATTTGTAAAGCCTCATCAGACAGCCACTTTGCTTTCTTGCATTTCTTTTTCTTTGGGATGGTGGTGATTGCTGCCTCCTGTACAATGTCACGAACCTCCGTCCATAGTTCTTCAGGTACTCTATCTATCAAATCTAGACCCTTGAATCTATTCTTCACCTCTACTGTATATTCATCAGGGATGCGATCTAGGTCAAACCTGAATGGCCTCGTGGTTTTCCCAATTTTCTTCAGTTTAAGTCTGAATTTTGCAATGAGTAGCTCATGATCTGAACCACAGTCAGCCCCAGGTCTTGTTTTTACTGACTGGATAGAGCTTCTCCATCTTTGACTGCAAATTACATAGTCAATCTGATTTCGGTGTTGCCCATCTGGTGATGTCCATGTGTAGAGTCGCCTCTTAGGTTGTTGGAAAAGGGTGTTCGCTATGACCAGTGTGTTCTCTTGACAAAACTCTGTTAACCTTTCCATCCTTACCATCAGGCAAAAGGGATGGGTTTTTTTTCTATTTTTCAAAGCAAAGCACGAGGCAGAGAAGAGAGAATTCCTTTCTCCCGTGTATAGTTCATCTTGTGGTAACACCATTCGAGAAGGTGGGTGGGTAAACCATGTTCACTCTTGTGCCTGTGCTGAGAGGGGTTTTCCCCCCCCCCTGCAGGGTGCAAAAAGTAAGGCTTCAGATGAGAGTGATGCACCTCCTGCCAAGAAGGCCCCTATTTTTTATGGAAGCCTGGAGGAGAAGGAACGAGATCGACTCTCCAAGGGGGAGTCAGGGATGCTGAGCAGGGATGCGGTCAAAGCTGCAATTGAGGCTGGCAATATCAACATCACAACTGGTAAGAAGTGGCCATGAGCCATATGTGCACCTGGATGTGAAAGTGTGAGATGTGAATGCTGCCACTGGTTCAGAAGAAAGGCTGCTGTCTAATGTGGAGGCATTATTAACAGATGTGCGTTTTATGCCCTGACCTGGGTGCCCCTGGCTAGCCTGATTTTGGAAGTTAAGCAGGGTTGGCCTTGGTTAGTATTTGGGTGGGAGACCACCAAGGAAGTCTAGAGTTGCTATGCAGAGGCAGGCAATGACAAACCACCTCTGAACATGTCTCGCCTTGAAAATTGTAAGGGGTCCCCATAAGTTGGCTGCAACTTTTCAGAACTACCACTGCATTTTATAAACTAAGAAAATAGAGCCTTGCCCCAAGGAGATTCCAGTTCAACATTTGAAGTAATTGGAGGTAGGGAGAAACAGGAAGAATCTATATTCATTTCTGTTACCTGTGCTTAGGTTTAATGAGTGGAGGAGGTGAAGGGTTGTGCCAAAGCCTTTGTAGAATTGGTGGGTTTTGAGGAGGGATTTGAAGAAAGTGAGAAGTGTATCATAATGCAAATGTATCAGGAAGATAACAAGTGACCAAGAAAACTCAAGAGGCTTATCATTTAAATGTGCTGGGGGGAGTGCAACAAAGCAAGGAAGGATGGTTAAGGTGTAAATATATGCCAGTGCTGAGAGTAGCAGAAGTGACCAGTGTTCCCTCTAAGCTGAGTTGGTGTGAGCCAGCTCACAGTTTTCTAGTCTCCGGCTCACACATTTTTGTCTTAGCGCAGGAAGGGATGGCTCCAGAGCAGACTAATTTATGCAGCAGCCAAATCACTTGCTCAGAACTTTTATTGCCAATAGCTCACAATGTAGAATTTTTGCTCACAAGACCCCACAGCTTAGAGGGAGCATTGCCAGTGACTCATGAAAGTTCCTGCCTTGCCACATGCTTTGTTAGTCTTTAATGTGCTACTGGACTCTTGCTCTTTTCTGTAGTTACGCCTTAGTTTTAGTTGCAGATAAGGACTAAGATTAAAGCAAAGGCTTCCCCAAAAAGCTGTTTGTTGTTGGGGTCTGAAGAAAAGAGGGCAAGAGTGCCACATTTGCTGCTTATGGCTTGATGGAAACAAAGCAAGTTGAACCTAGCCACTTATTCCGAGAGAGCCAGGTTTGTAGGGGACATCTTAGAAGGAGAAGTGCTTTCTGGCCCTGACTCAGTGGCAGTCTGATCTAACATCATGGGTTTGTTCTGGGGCCAGGTGAAGTCTTTGACCTGGAAGATCATATGAGCGAGCGCCAGGCAGAAGTGCTGGCAGAGTTTGAACGCCGGAAACGAGCCAGACAAATCAACGTTTCCACGGATGACTCTGAAGTCAAGGCCTGCCTGCGAGCTCTGGGGGAGCCCATCACGCTTTTTGGTGAAGGCCCCGCAGAGAGGAGAGAAAGGTGAGGGAAACTGTGGAGGAATGTCACCCATGCTCTGTGTTTTTCTTACAGAGCTGGCTTGAATCTAACCAGAGTTAGCTGAACTGTTAATGCTTTTCTACTCAGGTTACGTAATATTCTCTCAGTGGTTGGCACAGATGCCTTGAAGAAGACCAAGAAAGATGATGAAAAATCTAAGAAATCAAAAGAAGAGGTAATAAATGTAAAGCAAGTTATGAAGTAACCTCTGGGAAAGCCTTTTAGTGCCCTTCGGAGTTCTTTCTTTTTCCTGGACATCCTATATGGTTCAATTAGGACTGCAGTTTTCAGTCTGCTAGGCCAGTGGGGTTATAGAACATCTTCTGAGTCACAAGCTCCAGAAGAACCTGCAGACATGCACGGATAGAAAGCAGAGCACCTTCTTACCTTTGCATGCATGCTTAGAGTAACAGCTAGACTGCAAGTCACTTAGTTGTGGAGAGGATTCTTCATTGGTTTGGACCTTTGGCTCGTTCCTCACTATGTTACTTGTCTTGGTGCTCAGTTTATATTTCCTGTCCTCAGCTCTCTTGGTCTCCTGTTCAGGGTCCTGGTCTTAACACCAGACGTAATTTTGGTCCTTTCTGTTCCTGTCACATGATACTGATGTCATCTGCTTGCAGCACAGCGAGTCTACAAAGGTTAAAAATCACCATGTTAGGTTAATGGGTTAACAGTGCAGTCCTAAGCAGAGTTACCCCATTCTAAGTCCATGAACTTTAATGGATTTAGTAGAATTCTGCTTGAGACTGCACTGTAAATACCTTCTGATTAACTAAAAAGGTGTCATGATTAATCTGGATACACTCACGCACAGACATATACATACTGCAAATTTCTTGTACTGGGGCCTCATAAAAGGCCCCAGAGCTTTGATACACATGCTGTAAATGCAGTAAAGAATTGTCGATTAGTACAATTAATAATGTCTCATGTCACTAATTATAAAAAGCAAAGTCATTATCCTACTTGTTCATTGTAGCCTTTATGCTGGCATCACCCAAAAAATTGGCTCTCAAAGCAATTCACAAAAATCAAGACCTGACTATTACAACTCGGTGCAAAATGTGCTTTGGTGAGGGGGACTCTCAGCTGGATCGAGGCATGCTGGGGGGGATGACTGGTTGCTTCCTTCCCTCCCTCTGATGGCCTCGTCTACTAACCAAATCTCACTTGAGGTTTCTGGGTTGTTGTTGTTTTTTGGCTGCCTTAGTATCAACAAACCTGGTACCATGAAGGACCAAACACCCTGAAAACCGCCAGACTGTGGATTGCCAACTACTCCCTCCCTCGGTAAGACACTGGGGACATAATGTCAGCTCCAACAAGGGCCTGGATATGCAGGGTCTTTAAACACACATTGGCAAAAAGGCAGGATGCAGCTGGCTGAAAAACTCATCAGGATGACTAGCAGGCCGGCTGTTTGTGGAAGGCCTAATGCATCTGCCATTGTTCCTGTCCCAGGGCCATGAGGCGGCTGGAAGAGGCCCGGCTGCTGAAGGACATCCCTGAAGCCACAAGGACATCTCAGAAACAGGAGCTGCACAAATCTTTGAGGGTTAGGACTCCTTCTGCCATGGCTAACCTTCCGGGCACAGGATAGCTGCAGCCCAGACTCATCTCTAAGTCTCGAGGCTTTGAGTTACCTTGGAAGGCAGAGCTTTTCTTTCTGTCTGCTCTTCCCCCCTCGCCCCCCCCCCCAGTTCAGAGATAGAGCATGTGCTTTTCCTGTTCCTGCTGAAGGGCCCCTGGTTCAATCCATGCCATCTCCAGTTAAAAGATTTTAGCTGTAGATTCTGGTCCTGAGACTTAGAGGAAACAGTGTGGAGCTAGACAGACCAGCGGTCTGGTTCCATGTAATGCAATTTCATTTGTAGAAAAGATAGTGCCACTTTTTGATTCATTTGGGGAGAGGGCAGCTCATGTTCCCTTTTGCTCCTCTTGGCTCTGCTCTCTCTGAGTTAACACTTTGATTGTTCTGATGGTAACGTATGTGTATTTTCCCTTCCCACCTCTTTTAGTCTCTGAATAATTTTTGCAGCCAAATTGGGGATGACCGTCCAATCTCATATTGCCACTTCAGTCCTAACTCTAGACTCCTGGCTACAGCCTGCTGGTAAGGATTCCCAGCCCCCTGTCTTCCATTTCTCCACTACTTCTTGCATCTTGTGCAGAAGAGGGAAGCCGGGGTGTTGGGAGGGCATCCAGTGAGATCGTAGGTGTCTGGCAGCCTAGACTGAAGGGAGCACAGCCCCTTCCTAATGACCACTTTCCTTTTACTCCTACAGGAGCGGACTTTGCAAGCTGTGGTCTGTGCCTGACTGCAATCTCGTCCACACGTTGAGAGGTACTGTGATCTTTTCTGCTGAAGCAGCATGCTTTTACCGGCCTTCTTCAAGCTGGTGGAGGAAGGCAAATAAAAGCGTCATCCATGAACCCCTCCAACACACACACCCCAGTTAACTTATGCTGACCAGATCTCATAGAGCAGAGATATTTATTATAATTCTCATCCCACTAGTCTGCAAACTTTGGCTTCCAAAGGCAAACGGTATTACAACTTAGTACAAAAGTTCTGTATCATTGGCTCAGTTGGATCCAGATATGAAGGAGGAATTCCTAGCTGCTTTCTGTTCTCAAATAGCTGCATCGAAGGCAGTGGTAAGCTGGGGAGGCAAGGATTTCAGCAGGAGCAAGGCAAAACAGAGAAGTTCCTGGCACCTTTTTCCTGATTGTATATATTGCATCAAGATGCCCATGAAGTAAATAATTAGAGAGAGCTTAAGTGAGGCAGCAGAAAGCACAATGAGTTTGAGGTTAATAGCCAGTCTGAATTGTGAGAAGATTCCTTCCTGGCCTCCACAAGTAGTGATCAGAAAGAATTTAAGCAAAACAGTTTCCAAGGATCTTTATTAAGTGCAGCCCTGCACCATTCATTTCTCGTTGTGGAGGGGGAAGGAGGAAAAAAACCTTTAGATCTTGTGGCGGGGGGACATCACAAGCAGTCCTTTGTGAATAAACTTGACTGTCCTGAATCCAGAGAGGTGATTCCCCCACCCCCACTATACCTTCAG
>NW_015173687.1:517098-553280 GCF_001447785.1 Gekko japonicus | reverse complement strand
GCAGGAACCCACCTAGGATGTAAGAGGTAAAAGGATGCTAGCGTATGAGACCCCAACTGAAGTCTTCTCTCAGTCACGAGTCCCTGAAACATGGCCTAAAGCAGGCCTCTTTTCTCGTTCTCTTCCCCGTGCCATCTGCTGTACAGAGCATCTTTTCAGCCAAAAATCAAAATTTGTCCTGGTAGGAGAAGTATTACAGGGTCTAAATATGAATCTATCAATATGGGAAAAGAACCAATTGATCTCAAGATACACAAAAGATTAAAAAAAAAACAGGTTTCTATGCTGAAAAGACACAATTGGATAAAAGTTGGTTATATGAACCAGAAAAACAGATTGGAAAAATATATAACCTACTATTAGAAGATGATCTAAATAAAGATGGGGTCAAACCATTTATGATTAAATGGGAAAAAGACTTGGGTCATAAGATAAAGAGAGAAGATTGGGAAAAGTCCTGGAAAACAATTAAACTATTAAGAGCAGTATCCTATAAAGAAAATATTTTGAAAATGATCTATAGGTGGCACTGGACGCCGGATAGATTACAAAAATGTTCCAGGGAACTGCTGGAGATGTAAAAATAATAGAGGATTGTACTTACACATTTGGTGGAAATGTGAAAAAATAGTAACTTTTTGGAAAAACACCAAGCAGCTGATAAAGGATATTACTGAAATAGACTTGCCTTTAACTCCTGAAACTTTTCTATTAAACATTACACCCTACGGTATAAAATATAATGATTTATGTATTATTGTATACTTAATTACCATGTCCAGAATCTGTATTGCAAGAAATTGGAAGTCAGACTTAATACCAAACAGGGATGAGTTGATAAACAAATTGGTTGAGGTGATGGAAATGGATAAGTTAAATATGTTTTTGGCTGGCAAATCAGATGAAAAATTTGACCAGAAATGGAGCTTTAATTTTCGAAAGCCTGCATGCCAAAAATCCTGCTGGTCTCTCAGGTGCTACTGGACTTCTTCCGCAGACCAACGAGGCTGCCTTCTGCAACTGTCCTGGTGGGGGCAGTGATGAGGCAACAGTCAATTGAAAACAGCCAGATTAAGCAGCAGAAGTAGGTCTGTGAAGAAATTGCCTTTCTTCTCTTCCCAAGGGCATAATACCAGTGTTGGGGCAATTGTCTTCCACCCCAAGGCGACCATCTCCCTGGACAAGAAGGACGTGAACCTGGCATCATGTGCAGCTGATGGCTCAGTCAAGCTCTGGAGCCTCGAAAGGTAAATCCCAAGAAGCCCAGAGGTCCTTCCATCCTTCCATCCTTTTGACTATTTCCAGTAGACCATAGCATCAACAGTGGGGAAAAACCCTCAGGGGTCCCTGAGCACCACCTACTGATAACACCCCTCTAAGAAAACAGGTTGCCTACTTGATTGAGCTGATTGGCGTAAATCACAAATATTACTGTAAAATACATTTAGTGGCACCTTGAAATATGGACTTAATGTCAGACGATGCACTTGAAGAAGGAATTGCCTTTACTAAATAATAAACAAGCATGAGTGTTTTAGTATGCAGTTGTGGATTTGTTTGGAGATTAATGTGTATATATTAATTTGTTCTCAGTATAGGGTTAGCTGGTAATTTTGGGGCCAAGCAGTTTGGAGGGGCTCTCTCTAATTGGCTGTGAGTTCTTCTTTTGTTCTTTTTTTGTTCTTTGCCAGCTTCATACTTTATCAGGGAGTGGAAGCTTATTTAAATGAGGGAGTTTAATTGACAAGCAGGCAGAGTTGTCTTTAAATAGGGAGGGATAACTAAACTGGATACCTTGGGTTGCCTGGAGAGGGAACTCTTGGTCTTGACCCTTAATACCTGACCCTTCACACTCCTACACCCCCTCCCCACAGTAGCCAGCATTGTGAAAAAACTTTGCCAACTTCAGTGCCATGCCAAAAAAAAAGTTGTTTTTTTTTAAAAAAAAGTAGGGATTTACCTGGGAAAGTAAACAACAGATGGTGGGGTGTGTGAATGATTGGGCAGGATAAGGAGGAAAACTGAGTGATAGGGTGGATTAAGGGGGGGCAGAGGCAGAATAAGGCAGAGTGAGCAGTGGTTGGGAGGGTGGGATTTCTCAGTAAGTTCTTGAGGTTTTCCTTTTTCCTTCCGCCCGTTTTTTTTTTACTGTTTTCTCACTATTTTATTTGCTGCTAGTTGAAGTGCTGCTAGATTTGAAACTGCTGTTGGTTTTGCTACTTTTTTGCTGATCACGTGGTATTTCAAGAATCTCATGTCTAAAGCAGGGTAAATCAAAAACATGATCTTGGGATAACTTTTCTGCAGCTGTTGACAACTTGTTGACAAGTTTCTTTCTTTTTTCTTCCACCCTAACATGGCTCCTTCTAAAGTTGTGTGAAGATATTACTCAGGTTACTGCCTGTGTGCCCCTGGCACAGACCACAGCGGTGGCAGGGGGCAACGGCATCATCAGTGTACTTCCAGGCTCCACACCAGTGTTCCCTCTAAGCTGAGTTAGTGTGAGCTAGCTCACACTAACTCAGCTTAGAGGGAACATTGCTCCACACCTGCCAGTACGGCAACGCTTCCTGCTCTGGGTGCCTGCACCTCTTCCCTAGCTGTGTCCCCTCTTGGTAGTGCCAGCTTTGTTCCCACAGATCAAGCCTACTCCAAGTGCCGCGTTTCTCTGAGAAAGGAGTAGGTTTGTCTGGGGCACACTGAGGGATGTGCTGAGAAGGAGCAGACTCACTCTTTAATTGGCCCTTTGGGGAAAAGGTTTGTTTCTGTCTGATACTGTTGCTGCAGACAGAAATGTCAGTGATGGTAAATTGGTCCCTGTCTCACACATTATGCCTCAGCAGTCCTTCCTCTCATCATAGCAGGAGGTTGTGTGATGGTAGAATGGGCCCCCCCTTTCCCCTTTGGAATTGGGCTCCAGAACCTCTTCTGAACATTGGGTGAAATCTGGAGTGTAAAGAATGCTTCTGAGCTAGGGATGCCAGCCTCCATGTGGGACCTGGGGATCCCCTGGAGTTACACCTGATCTCCAGCCTACAGAGATGAGTTCCCCTGGAGAAGATGGCTGCTTTGGTGGGTGGACTCTGTTGCATTGTACCCCTCTGAGGTCCCTTCCTAGGCTCCATCAACAAATCTCCAGGAGTTTCGTAATCTGCATCTGGCAACCCTACCCCCCCCCCATCCCCTGCTGGTGGCCAGCGGGGACCTGGCCATCCTATTCTGAGCATTTAATAATTAAGCTCTCCCTTATGAACCCACCCAACCACTTCAGACATCTTCAGGGGCCTCCTCCCCACCTTCTGATTTTATGTGCATTGCAGCCTGGGACAGGGCCTTCTCTGTTGTGGCACCAAACCTCTGGTGCTCTTTTCCCCGGGGACATTCATTTGTCCCTTCCTTTAGCTGTTTTCCACCAGTGGGTGAAGCCTTTTTTTGTTTTGTGTGGCATTCTCTGAGTGATTTCTCCTTCCTGCGCTATACTTTAATTGTTGTTTTTATGATTTTGTAAGTGGGTTTTAGCTTTGATTTTGTTTTAATGATGTGTTTTGGTGGTTTTTAAGGTGTGGTTTTATTATGTATGTATTAGCCACCTTGGTGGCCCTTACGAGGGAAGAAACGCAAGGTATAAATTTTGTTGCTTTGGTATTTAGTAACCACAATCAACTTGTACACCTGTGGGATTAGCAGTTGGTTTTCCAGACCACATATGTGGCTCCTAGCCATTGCTGATCCCATGCATGTTTTATTTGAGGATCTAACCCCTAGATACTTCAAGATACTTGTAGCAGCTGAACTACTGTTACTATTCCAGCTGTGGAAGAACTTGTGCTAGAAGGTTCAAATCCATGAAAGCTTATGCTAGAATAAAACCTTGTCAGTTTTTAAGATGCTAGAAGACTTCTTAATAATTGAAACCATTCTAGTAACTGTGGCATACAAACTAGTGTACAGATTATTTCCCCCACTTGTGGTGAGCTTCTAGTTCCTTCTGGCCAGCAGCTCCCTTTGTAAGGTTCTTACTAAACAGATGTACACAGCTGACTCTTACTTTGTGGTTTGGGTATGAAGTGTCAAGTTTTCCTTTCCACTTTGAAAACTTGGAGGTGCGCCTGCCCTTTTTCAGATGCTGTGCCCCTGGGGAAATGGCACCATCTCCACCCAGCTGTGCATCTTTTGAGTTTCTTTGGGTCACAAGTGGTCTCAGTTAAGGCATCTTTTTGTTTCTTTCAGTGATGAGCCGGTGGCTGACATTGAGGGGCACACAATGAGAGTGGCACGGGTGGCGTGGCACCCCTCTGGCCGGTTCCTGGGCACCACTTGGTAAGGGGCATCTCCTCCTCTGGGGCACACTTTGTGAGGACAGGAGATTGTAGTGGAACTAAAGGGGAGGGGAGAGTAGCACAGCTGGAAGGGACCTCTGAAAGGAAACGCCAAGATCTGCCCAAAAGGGAAGCTGTAAAAAGTTGCTCAGGGGCACCACAAGCCTGAAGGGCTTGTTTGTATCCTAGTTGGCAAAGGCACCTACTAAATTTCACAGGTGTTAGGTGTTGAAGGCACCTTTGCACTCAGCCCGAAGTGAATGGTTTCAAGTGAACTTGTAAGCATGTCTTGATTGTCCATGAAGAATGTATTGGGTGTTCAACCTTTTTTTCGGTCTCTTGATGAGTAATTGACCAGAGACGTTCTGTTGTCAATTTTCTCAATCTCCGTTCAGAAGAAGATATATCGAAACAATATTTGTCATTCCGGAGAACATCATTTACTGAAACTGACTTACCAACAGTTCTACTTATTGATATATTACACTTATATGTTTATATACTTACCTTATTTTAGTGTGTTTCACTTTGTAATTATAATCATGCTTACAGTTTTCTGTGTGTCTTCTTCTAAGCACCTTGAGCATGGGCTGAGCCCAAACCCAGCTTAGATTAAATGCAAACAGTCAGAAAGGTTGATTCAGGGTCAGTTCAGGATACATTTAAGCATCCTCCTGACCTGCGCGGGGGGGTGGGGGGCAGCTAGTGCCATATTGCAAGCTATGCAGCTGGTGTGTTTTTTCTTCTTCCCCAACTTGCAGCTATGACCACTCGTGGCGCTTGTGGGACTTGGAGGCCCAGGAAGAAATTCTGCACCAGGAGGGACACAGCAAAGGGGTCTACGATATTGCATTCCATGTTGATGGCTCCCTGTCTGGCACTGGGTAAACCTGTGCACGCAAACTGAACCTTGCAGTGGTGACTAAGGAGCAAGAACTAACTAGAGATGGGGGTTCGTTTTTGCTAGCCCCACAATTCCCAAAGAGGGAGAACTGGGCTTCTGGCATGAAAGATCCCACCCCAATTTCCAGTTAACGTGTTGTAAAAGTGGGCTCAAAAAACTAGGCTAGAAATTCTAATGTTTGCACCCTGAATGAATGTTGCTAAATAAGAAAGGTGTTTCCTGTGGCTGAACCTTAAGGTTTGACATGAAGAGATGCTTTTTAAATATTCTTTTTACTTTGTAAATACCAATCTAGGCATCTCCTGCGTCTTTCTTGCTTGCAAAAGCACTATTACACTTGCTAAATATAGTTTGCTGGGGAGCTCCCATCAAAGTTCTGCTTTGCAGGATCTTGTCATGCAGCTTTAGCAAAAACCTTTTGTCAGCCAGCCAGTGTGGTGCAGTGGTTAGACTAGATCTGGTGCAGTGGTTAGACTAGATCTGGGAGACCCAGGTTCAAAACCCCACTGTGCCATGAAAGCTCAATGGGTAACCTTGATCAGTCACATATTCTGAGAGCCGGTTTGGTGTAGTGGTTAGGAGCGCGGACTCTAATCTGGGAGAACCGGGTTTGATTCCACACTCCTCCACATGCAACTGCTGGTGTGACCTTGGGTCAGTCATAAGTTATTTCAGGGTTGTTCTCTCAAGAGCAGTTCTCAAAAGAGCTCTCTCAGCCCCACCCACCTCACAGGGTGTCTGTAGTGGGGAGGGGAAGGGAAAGGAGATTGTAAGCCACTCTGAGACTCCTTCGGGTAGTGAAGGGCGGGGTATAAATCCAATCTTTTCTTCTTCTAACCTACCTCCCAGGGTTGTTGTGAGGATGGAGAGAAGAATAATATAAGTTGGTCCCTATTGGAGACCAAGTGGAATATAAATGAAATATTTATTGTTCTCAGCTGCTTGGAGGAAGGGTGTGATAAACGCATAGAGTACCTTCTGCTCACAGAAAGCTGTTCTGGCTGCCTGTGGTGTTGTCTAGGAACCCCCAGTGGGGGTAGAGCAGAGAATCAAAAAGGGCCAAGAATGCCTCTTACCCAGATCAAAAGTATTTGAGGGCCTGTGAGCATTTCACTTCTTTCTGGCACTTTTTAGCGGCCTGGATGCCTTCGGCCGGGTGTGGGACCTTCGCACGGGACGCTGCATCATGTTCTTGGAGGGTCATCTCAAGGAGATTTACGGGATCAACTTTTCGCCAAATGGGTAAGAATCAGTCCCGGAAGGCACTGAACACTGATGCTCCCCCCCTTCCTTCCAGCCCCTGAGCTCATTTCCCCCTCTCCCGTCGCAGGTACCACATTGCCACGGGCAGCGGTGACAACACCTGCAAAGTGTGGGATCTGCGCCAGAGGAAATGTATCTACACCATCCCCGCTCACGAGAACCTAGTGACTGGAGTGAAGTTTGAACGTAAGTCTCATTGCAGCCGCCTGCTCCTTGCAGCCAGAACTGAGTGTGGATTTAAAAACAACTTCTTCGAACAGGGAAACTTGATTCGTTCTGGGTCAAGAAGACTTGACCCCACAGCATTGTAAGGAAACCTCTTAGGCCAATTTGAGATACCTGGAAACAGCAGTGCAGTCGAGAGGGCCTGAGTGATGGGATGCGAGAGGAACCAGTAGAGAGAGGCCCATGTGGGAACTCGATGCAGCTGCAGGCTGCAGTCATGATCACTCAAGTGTTCTTTAAGCTTTTCTCTGCCACAGTTTGAACTAGAATCTTGCTTTTCGTTTAAACGAGAACCTAGGAGTTTTGTGCGCTCTATGGGAGCTGCCCCTCCTCCTCAAGGTGCTCCAGCAGTTCTGAAACGGTCTTCTCAAGAGTGCCCCCTTGACCTCATGCCACAGTTCCTGTACCTTTCCCTTTCTCTGCCTATAGCTAGTTCCAGGTGTCACTCTACTTTGCCTTCTCTGAGAGACCCCAGGTGGGAAGTTGGAACAGTATAACCACTGTACTGGGGTTCCTAGCTCCAGTTTTCTGAGCACTCCTGCTTCTTTAGTGTATGTTTGTTTTTCCCTCTTCAGCTAATCATGGCAACTTTCTACTCACCGGTGCCTACGACAACACAGCGAAGGTCTGGACTCACCCAGGCTGGTCCCCTCTGAAAACCCTGGCTGGGCATGAGGGCAAAGTGATGGGCTTGGATATCTCTCTGGACGGCCAGCTGATTGCCACATGCTCTTACGACAGGACCTTCAAGCTCTGGATGGCGGAGTAGGCCGTTCCCTTGATCAGGACTGGCCCTTCCCAGCTTCCGTAGCAAAGGAATACACCTGATGTGACAACTTGGGCTCCACTGGTGGAAGTGCCTGGCTTGCAGTAGGATCAGGGGCCAAAGGTGGTCCTCCACACACCCTGATCAAGCTAGACTGAGTTTGAGTACCCTTGCCCCTGAGAAGCTTTATTTTTGTACTGTCCCTCTCCTCCTTCCCTTGCCGACAGACTTGGGGTGTGCACTTATGACTTTGACCAACTGCAGCAAAAATACCCTTCTTGCTAGCCTGGCATTTTCCACCTTTGGAAAAACTCCCTGTGCCAGCAGAGGTTTGCCTCTCGGATGGCTGTGGTAAGAACCCATGCCATGTTAAAAAAAAGAGGCTTTTTAAAGATATTAAATGCTGTTGGAATTGCAAAGCCTTGTCCGCATGTCTTTCCTACAGATGTACTCTTGTCCCACTGCAAAGAGAGGCAGCCATGTTCAGTGCCTGATGACTTTGCCTTGGAAGTTGTAGAGAAATGGATGCCTGCCTACCGTATACTGTCCACCATGCTGTGGTTTGCATCTACTAGCCCCCACTCTGCTGAGTTATCCCAGCACTGTTAAGCTGGGAGAGGAAGGCTTCATAATACATGCTGCTGGGTGAACATAGAACACTGCCTTATTCCAAGTCAGACCACTGGTCCATTTAGCTCAGTAGTGCCTATTCTAGCTTGGCAGCAGGTCCCAGCAGAGAAAGATCTTTCCCAGCACTTGAGGTCTTTTAAGTGGAGATGCTGGAGATTGAACCTGGGACCTTCTGCATGCAAAACCAGGTGCTTTCCCACTGACCTGCTGCCCAAAAGGATAATATTCCCCTAGCTTTGAAGGAGCTACGATAAGCAGTTGGGGAACTTGATGCAATCAGGGGGGAGGGGTTGCAATTGGCCACTTCACTGCTCAACCAAGGGCAGTCCAAGTGAGTGGGGCAGGTGCCCGACCCTACCTCTCTCTATGTTTCTTTGTGCCTGCTTATCTTTTCAGTCACAGTGTAGTAGTAGTTGGTGTGGACAGCCTGCATTGCTGCTCTTCTGCAACCTTCGGCACAGTGATTGTCTTTTGTCTTCACTGCCTGCAGTTAGGCCTCTGGTTCTGCCTAGTTTGTGCCAGGTCCCTCCACCGGGCAGCCAGCTGTTCCTAAAAGGTTTCAGGCCTGGGCCTTGTTGTACCCTACCAGCTTGGCAAGCTTCTCCATTTGGCCCTCCTTTTGCGATCGTATCATGTCAAGGAAATGTCTGTAGCACAAGTGGTGTTCCGCCCTGCTTCACTGCACACCCCTTTACACAATACCAGTTTGGCCCTGTGAGTTGGCCCTACAGTTTCTTCCTTGACTGGGAGAAGCCCAACCAGAGAGAGAGTTCTCTCTCCTTCCTCCTCTTCCCCTCCTTCCCTCAATATCCCATAGCTGAATCATAGAAATCACTGCTGCCGTTAGAAAAGGTAGATTATGCATCGGTCCTTTAATTTAAATGCTCTCTTGAACTGAGTCTGGGAGGCGGCAGCCTGCCTTCGGTTTATAGTGACACTTTTAGCCAGTGCAGCTGAGGACCCATTAAAAGTAGGCTTCGGAACACCTGGAATAACTGCTTTCTTCCTGGAGATTTGAGTGGTTTCTCCCAATTTCTGATGCTGTCTACTTACAGAAAGCATCATGAACTTACAGTAACATCTGAACTGAACAGAACTGCTGTCAGTTCTAGCCCGCGCTGGTGTGAGCTACCAGTCTTGTCCCCAGCTCGCCGTCCACCCAGCGGTTCGAAAGCTTCGGCAAGTAGATAAAATGGGTACCACTCCTTAGAGAGGTTGGGCACACTAACCCCCCCCCGGTGGGGGGAGGTGTTAGCCGGTGAAACGGAATGTCCAGCTCGGAAGCCTGGAAAGATCTCTTCAGCATTAAGAAGCCTGCGATGGGCCAATCTGGCCAGGCAGTGGTAGTGCGACGCTGCGACTCGAAGCAGTCCTAGAAAAACTGACATCATCAAGCCGAGTGAATGCTGTCTGGAACACATCTAAGTCTACAGCTGAGCAAAAACCTCGTCGGCTGCAAATGTGTGCGACTTAAAAAAGATTTATATGTTGTCCTCCCTTACCCCCTATGAATCATTGTTAGTCCCTTGTTAATATGTGTAACTGTAAATCGCTCAGAGCCAGCAGCTCTGCAGGATTGAGCGATTAATAAATTGAAAGATATTATTATTATTATTATATTATTATTATTATTATTATGAACTAGCATGCCCCAACCAGGAAAACCCACCTAAGGCAGAACCCACCAGATGCTTTTGGAGTGGATTAGGAGATAAAGCAGGTCATGAGTGGGTGTAGCACGGTTACAAAGAAAACAACCAGCATAATGGTTTTTCTATCTGGTTAAGACATCAGTTTTCACAGGGCTGCATCTGTGCCCAGGCTCAGGACAAAGGAGGGGTAGGGGGTAAGATCTGAGGCATCCTTCACCCCCCCCCCAAGTTTCTGCTTTCAACCATGGGAAAAGGTGTCCTTCAGCTGAAGCAGGGGTTTTGGCACAATGGAAGGTGTCAATTCAAGTGCGCCATCTTGTTGGCTCCCATTCAGCACACTTGGAAGTTGTAAACTCCCATGTTCCGCAAGGCCTCCCCGAATGCAGGGCCTCTGCTTCCTTGCTATACACATCCTTCGTAAAAGCCCCTGAGTAGTCCCTCAGTCTGCACTCTCAACCGATGCCCCAAAAGATTTGCTTGGTCCAGAAGATGGAGAAAATGAGTAGCAAAGTCACACTTAAGATGATGGCCATTAAGTAGGTGAAAATGCGAAGTTGGGGGTCACGAACACAGTTCCACGGTGGAGAGCTATTGGGCAGGGTGGTGGTTGTAGTCGGGTCCTGGCGGCTTACAGTGCTGGAGTCCGTCTCTGGGCCCAGGTCAAGGGTGTAGACCCTTGGCTGGCGCAAGCAGTATCTGCTCTTGCGCTGTTCCTTGAGGCACAGCTGCCGGCCTTCCAGGATGATGTGGTTGGGCTCCAAGCGCAGCAGCCGCAAGACTGCATCGTTAGTGGGAAGTTCAGTAACTGTCTGGTCAGAGGGGAGCATGGTGGGGTGACGGCAGAGCGGGCACTGCAGCCGATTCCGCACTGTGGACACCAGACTCAGGTGAGCCAGGCACTCGATGCAGAAGGAGTGCTGGCACTGGAGCACCTTGGGTGTGCGGAAGGTGTTGTCGTAGGGGTTCCAGCAAACCGGACAGTCGGCTGCTAGTCCTTGGCTCTGCTTCTCAGTCATGTTGATGGGACAGGAGCCCAGCCTGGGCCACAGACTTATTAAATCTAGGCTGCTACCTGGGAAAGACAAAAAAGTCACTAGAGGTTTGATGAACTGTTCACATAAAGCACTGATGTACATACACAGAACTTTATAGTGTGGTTATAAAAGGAGTGCAGAACGTGGTAAGCGATCTCTAGTACCAGTATTGTGCAATTCTGAACTATTTTTTAAAAGTCTGTAGCCTGTATGGCTATGCCTGAAGGTATGCAGCCAATGCCTGCAGAAACCTGAGAAGGGACAGCTGACAATTTCCTTTGGGGTGGGGGTGGGGAGACAGAGCTTCAGTGCTTTCCACCGTGCCTTGCTCCTCCCTGTAGCCATCAAAACCCAAAATATGCAAAACAGTAAATAAAAATCCACAGTAAGCAAAAATTCTATCAGAAGTCATGCAAATTTGCCCAGTGTTGAAGTGCACTATGAATAATAAGGGTTTTTTTGTTAATAATAATCCTTTATGAATGTGTATGATCCCTTCTTTAAAGACAGCCTGGTAACTATTCTTTACATTGTGTAATGCTGAATACCAGAAATAAGCTAGTCAACAAAGTTTATTTAAAAAAAAAAAAAAAAAAAAAGAATATCCTGGTTCCAAAATAATGTTCAGACATTTCAAAATGCCCACAAGGAGTTAAGAAGCCATCTCACACCAAGGGCAGCTGCTGAGGCAATCCAGGTATTGTGTAAAAAATTCAATAGATGCTGACAGCTAAGTGATATATTTCATTTGTGGAGGTGGATGGAACAATTACTTCTGGTCCTGTGGTTTGTGCGAGGAGAACAGGAGACAGGGCTTCTTTTGAGTTCAGCTGTGGAACCAGTTTTCGGACCCTTGGAATGCACAAGTACTAAAAAGCACTACTGTTGAGCATGTGCAAAATAGATCATGATTGCAATAGAGACCCTTCAGCAGATATGTGAAGTGTGTCTTCAGTTGGCAAGTACACACAAACTCATGGCAAAATAAAAATAAATAATGGAGTCAAAAAGCCAACGAAATGACAAACTGGTAAGGACTTCTCCCCCTTTGGTACGCGTGTGGGGATACTTCATGTACCTGCTGAAGTGGGCTGTAGTCCCAAACACTTCCTGTCCTAACAAAGTCTTGTAAGATTCTTCTGGATTCTCTGCTACACCAGACTCTCATTCCTGCCCCTCTGGAGTGTTTAGTTGGTAATCGTGAGGGGCAGAGACATGGCCTCTCTTGTTTCTCATTTTTGTAAAGTACCATGTCCATTGACAGTCTCGTATTGCTAAGGGCTAGCTGGATCAGTGCCTCACCCCAGCCAGACGCCTTATCATGCTTGGAGTGGGTCCGACAACACGGCCACCTCATGATTTCCTCAACCCGCCCCTCCCCAACCCCACCCTGGTTTTTTTGCTTTTACCCCATAAAACTTACCATGAAAGTGGGCCGTGGTCTGTGAGGCCTCATCCTGCCTGGATACCAGGGAAGACGGCGGCTGCTTGGCAGGCACAAAGGAGCCGAGTGGCAGACGCTGCTGCCTGCCCCTCCATTCTGTCTTCCCCTTTTCCTCCCCGTTTCCTCTTTGTTTTGATGTTTCCACTGCTGGCAGGAGCAGAGTTCACCTGGAGAGGAGGCCAATTCCAGCTCTGAAGGGGGCAGGGATTCCTTGGCTGGCACTGCTGAAATTGAGGTATTCACCCTCTTCCTTCCATCGCCAAGGGACCTTGTCCCTTGAGCAAGGCTTGGTGTTCTGCTCTGTGAGGTTGGTAGGCAGCTGTTGTTTACGGGGCAACGACCTGCCGCTCGAGGAGAGAAGAGGGAGAGCAGTGGAAGGCTGGCAGAAGAGGGCGGGCCGAGGCTGCCATGGAGATGCTGAAAGGACTAGGCCAGGCTGACCCTTTGTCGGGTACACTGGGAATGTCCTCCGTGCGGAGAGTGGAAGAGGACCTACAGGGCTGCTTTTCGATTCCTGGTGCATTCACAAAAATAAAATCCAAACCTGTACTCATAAGGGCTAGATCTCTCTCTTTTTTTTTTTTTAAGGAAAACTGGAGATTTGTGAGATGCTGAATTAACAGCCTCATCCCATCCTCCTTCCTTCCATGGAATCCCTGCAGCTCTGGCCTTTTGGTTTCTTGCAGAAGGCTTCCATCATAGTTCCCTGCCACTGAGGCCCCGTACATCTTGGCTGTTTATCGGCAGGGCCCTGTTGGTTGCCTCTGAGCAGACTTTGCAGTCATGAAAGAGGTGCCAGAATGCAGGACTTGTTGGCTGGTTTATGGCCGTGATGGACCTCCAGGCACCACATTTATTTCCTGCAAAGGCACCCAAGCGGGGAAGCCCCCAAATAGCCTGTTACACAAGGAAGGGATTCTTATCGCTCGCTGCCAGCTGTGTGTTTGCTGTAACCTGGGCCCTGGCTCGACCTGGCGTGGTGGCTGGGGGTGAAGCCTTTGATTGCTCATGTTTATCTGGTATCCTTGGGGAGTTTCTGTTGAGTACACACTTTGCTAGGATTTATGACCGGCTGCAGTGTTTTATGAATTCCAGCATGTTTTATTGGCAGAGGCTAGAACAGGTCGAGTACTTCCTCTGCAGAATGTAGGCTAATGGGAAGGGGCTTTGATGGAACACCTGCCTTGTGGGCAGAAGGTGCCAGGTTTGATCCCTCATATGTCCCTTGGGAAAGGACCTTTCTCTGCTTCGTATCCCGGAGAGCTGCTCCCGGAACAAAGAATACTTACCTATTGCCGCCGCCCGCCGTCATGTATGATTTGGTGTAGCACAGGTCATGTATGCATGTGTGCTCCAGGTCCCAATTTAGGCCATAACACCTCCAGTTAAAAGGATCTTGGGTGCTGTGCCTTAGACCCTTGTGACTGCAACCAGCCTGAGTAGGTAGACCTTCAGTGTGAGTCAGGTGTTGTGAGTTGCCCCTTCATCCCAAAGGCCTGCACAACTGTAAATTTTTGACTGGTACATTTTTATCCCTCCAAGGAGCTCAGAGTAGTCCACGTGGTTTTCTATTTCTCATTTTATCTTCACAATACCCCTGTGAGGTAGGTTAGGCTGAGAGACAGCATGAACAACTGGTGTAAGGGCACCCAGTGACAGGGGTGCCAACCTCCAACTAGGCCAGGAGATCCCTCCAAATCGCAACTGATCTTCAGACCGTAGAGATCAGTTCCCCTGGAGAAAATGGCTGCTTTGGAGGGTGGATTCTCTGGCATTATATCCTACTCTTCCAAAGCTCCACCCCCAAATCTTTAGGAATTTCCTAACCTAACCTGGAGTTGGCAACCCTCTTCAATGAGCTTTCAGTCCTAGAGGTGGCTTGAACTTGGTCTCGAAGATGCTAATCTAGCATTGTCTGTTACACAACACTGTCTCCCTAGGCAGTGTTCCTCCAGCTTTGTTTTGAGGTTAGTCAAATGCTTGACAAATGCCCACCTTTTTTTGTAGTTACAGGGAAAACCAGGGAAATCTTTCAGCGGGGGGGGGGGGTGCCTTTGGTTGGTGGGTCACAAGTTGTACAGTCCATCTGGAAAAGATGGGATGGAGAGCCTGTGCATTGAAAGGGGGGAGCTTCTATTCCCCTAATTTTGCTTCACATGTGGACCAGGCCTCAGTTCCAGCTTTGCTAATGGCTGGAGCTGGTTTTGCCTTAGACCCAACAGCATCCCCAAGTCCAGCACTTAATTGTTCATTGTAAGAGCAAGTAGTGAACACCCACTTGTAGAAAAGTGGCCTTCACCATTTTGAGACCTGCTTCTAGCAGCATGGCTCTACTCATTCATCTATACAGGCCCACTGTGGGATTTGTTGCTTGGTTGTGCTAGTTGTGTGGACAATATGCTGGAAACTGGCTTTTTAAAACATATATAATGCATACTACTTTGCATTTTCCCTTAGACATATGCTTAGGGCGTCTTTCCTCATGTCATCTCTAGGGATACACTTAATGTGCAAATGTGACAAACAGTGTAAACTCACATGTGTACTCCTTAGGACTGGCTGCACCTTTCTGTTTAGGAATAACTGGCTCCTGTCATAAACAACCCGCCAACCCTCCTAGAGTTTGTGCTTGCTCATTCTCTCTCTGCTTTGTCATGCCAGACTGGACAAGCTAGCTTAGACAAGTCCTGGTTGCTTAGAGAGGAACTCATTGGCTCAAGCCAAAAGAAACATTTGAAGTTAAATATCTGTTGCCAAGACTCTCCAACAGATCGGAGGCCCGGGATCTGGGCTTGAGAATTGGACCACAGAGCTTCAGAGATTCTTAGAGCAGTCAGAGGTAGCCTTGGCTTCTGAAAGAGCTGAACTTCAAAGGAGTTCTGGGATGTAACATGCACCTTGGAAGAGCCTCATAAGACCTTCACACTACTGCCTGAGAATTCAGAAGTGTTGCTAGAAGAGGTGGATATTTTGTTGGCCATCTGAATTTGGGGTTGGTGAGACCACCATCACCACCACTTGTGAGAGAAGCAGGACAGGCCATTGAAGGAATACAGCAGATTATCATTTGAGCAATGCCACTGAAGGAGGGAGAAGAATCACCCCTGGAAGGGAGCTCTGGTCCCAGTTGGTTCTAAGCAGCTACTGAAATGGACAAAGGGGAAAGGTATGCAATGGATGTTTCTCCTGTTCCTGCAAACCAAACTGGGCAAGAGGAAACACAGGCATCCACTCTCGAGTGCCCCATTTGCTACCTTGCCTATAACAATGTGTTCAACACTCCTTTGCTTTTGCCGTGCTCTCATACCTTCTGCTTGGAGTGCCTGGCCAGGCTGTGTGCCTTCCTGAAGCCAAACCAGCTGTTTTGCTGCCCCCTCTGCCGGAAGAGCATCCCTCTCCCCCAAGAAGGGATCCCCAGCCTTCCAGCTAACATGGAAGTCGTCCAGCAGTTTCCTCCATGGATGCGAGAGCTTGAAGAGGTCTGGATAGATGGATTTCGCCTGTGCTGGCTGAAAAGGCCACCGGGGGACACTAAGGAAGAGGCCGTGAAGATTCTTGTGACAGTGGACTTGTTCAAAGCCACCTCCCAAGACAATCGACCCCAGAACTTTATTAGCACTCATCCCCCCAGGTCTGTGTGTAGGGAGATGGGTCGTCTCCTGTTGGAAAACTATCCCAGTATGATATGTGCTGCCGCCGTTCTATTTGTGGTGGTAATGCTGCCTGTGGCTGTGTTTCTTGGGTTGCCACGCAGTGCCTAGATTGGTACAGATCTTCCTTCAGCATTCATTTTCCATACCAGCTGCTTGGCTTGAGGTTGGGGGGGGGGGGTTTGCAAGTGTATACCAAGCACGTACAAATGCTCGGCTTCTTGGGAAGTGCTAACAACTTGAACCTTTTTTTAGAGCAAGCTCAGTATTTTCCACTGAACCTTCAGTATAGGAAGGAGAAGCAATGGTTCTTGGTAGGTTCAGGGTCAAAGGTTCATTTTTAATATTCAAGGGGAGAAATGGGAGGTGTTCTGTGTGATCGTTTTTTTAATTATCGCAAAAGAAATGTCATGTACATTATTTGCAGAATTCTGAAACTATTGTAAGCCCCAGATGTTGCACCTTTCAAACACTGGAGGTTCTGCTCAGTCCACCTGTTGCTTCTGAGGTTTCACCAGGTATTGGCTACTGACTTTCAAGCCTAACTTTGCAATGATGTGGACTGGAAGCTTGCTTTTATTTAAACGAACGAACGAACAAGCAGGGACTGCTATTCTCAGGCTGTCCTACATTCTGTACTTACACAATGCAGTTGGGAAGAGGAGCACATTACTGCAGTAGAAGACTGTGCAGGGTGCCCAGTGTTAAGCCCCCAACGTCTCCAGGTTAAAGAATTTCTAGTAGCAGGGTTGGAGACATGCTTTGAGAGCTGCTGCCAGTCACAGTGAGGGTTATTCAGCTACACAGACAAAGAGGTCTGTCTCTGAGGCCACACAACTGGAACGAAGCGGTTTGAAAACTCTAAGAACTCCGAGGAAGCACAGTCTACCAATGAAAGACCCAAGAAACACCCCCTCCCTAAAAAAATCTATCTTACTGGAGAACTGAACAAAACTTTACCTCCAGTCATCCAAGTAGATCTGCCTACTAACTGTAGAGATTGCTGCAGTGCCCTGAATACCTGAAACTAATCTATTCTGCGAGCCTGGTCTTGGGACCTGAGTCTTACCACATGGCTGTGTAGAGCATTCTGGAATGCTGTGTATTACCAGGGTGTTTAGACACTTAGTAGAATGTAAGATACACACCGGTGCTGAAGAATGGATCTATCAGATCAGGCCTTAAGATGTGAAAATAAGCATGCTGGCTTGTAAGAGAAACCTGTGTGTGGTGATGAGTTAATAATAAAAATAACCCTTTGAAGTGAATGAGCTGAAAATTATTTGATGGGGTATTCCCTATGAAACCTCCACAGAAACACTTATTTGACTGGTTGCTCAGGGGCTGTGCCATCTTTCATACAGGATGCTGCACATATTAATTTGGTATTCTTGGCCACTGAAAGCTTGTTTTTAAAAAAGCAGATCTGCCAGTTCCAAAGATTAAGATGGTCTGCCAAAGTTTTTGAGTGTACAGACTCCTCATCTATTCAGCTCTGCTGTTAGCCTGGCATTCAGTGGTTTCCTGGTATTCCGTTCCGTGTTAATCTACTCACATGTATGAGGATAAAATGGGATAACCCCACCTACACATCCCTGCAGTTCTTGAAGAACAGAAATGTAATAGATAGGAGATAAAAGGTAAAGGTTTCCCTTGCTCAAGAGATAATTGAATCCGACTCTAGGGGGTGGTGCTCATCATTTCCAAGCTGAAGAGCCAGCGCTGTCCGAAGACATTTCCGTGGTCATGTGACCAGCATGACTAAATGCTGAGGTGCACGGAACACTGTTACTTTCCCACCGAAGGGGTACCTATTTATCTACTTGCAATTTCTTGTTTTTGAACTGCTAGGTTGGCAGGAGCTGGGGCCAGAGACTCTGTCAATGCAGCACTAGGGTCTCAAACCACCAAACTACCAACCTTCCGGTCTGCAACTCAGTGTCTTAACCTCTAAGCCACTGCGGTCCTAGATGGGAGATACCTGGGTTTAATTTAATTTAATTTGTTAGATTTTTCTCCACCTATCGCCCGAGGAGTTCAAGGTAGCATATGCGATTCTCCCTTCTCCATTTTGTGAGGTAAATTAGGTTAAGAATAAGTGATGGGTCCAGTGAGCTTCATGCAGAATGGGAATCTGAACCTGTGTTTTCCCTATTTCTAATCTAACAAAGTTTGAGTCCAGTGGCACCTTTAAGACCAACAAAGTTTAATTCTGGGCATAAGCTCTCTTGTGCATGCACACTTCTTCCAATGCATTGAAACAGACTTGTAATGGTTGGCAAAGTCTGTTTTAATGTATCTGAAGAAGTGTGCATGCACAAGAGAGCTTATGCCCAGAATTAAACTTTGTTGGTCTTAAAGGTGCCATTGGACTCAAACTTTGCTCTGGTGCTTCAGACCAACATGGCTACCCACCTGAATCTGTTCCTCATCTGACACTCTAACCTCAAGAAACAAGGGCCCACTTGGGTCTTGATGCTTGTTGGGTGACTTCAGCCAGTCTCAGTCTAACCTACCTCATAAGACCTAGTGTGAGGGTAAAAAATGGGATCATCTCATTCCTGGTAGAGCACCCTGAGTTCCTTGAAAGAGTGAGATATAGTGACAGGCTGTTAAATAATGTTGCACGGAGAGAAACAGGACAGTAACTCCTACCTGGTATATGCCATTCACTTGCTATTTAATTTTTAAAAACCATGTCCAGAAAGAAACAATATGAAAAGTGGATGAATCGCAAGGCACTGCTAGGGTTGCCAGCCTCCAGGTGGGGCCTGGAGATCTCCCAGCATTACAACCAGGCCCGTAGCTACAGTGGGGCATCTTGGGGCTAGGCCCCCCGACTTACTGGCAAGGCCCCCCAACTTCCCATTCAGCTCAGGGCCCCTGAGTGGCAGTGGGTGCAGGGAAGGAGCCGGGTATTCCTGCGCAGCTGTCCAGCACGAGGGACCACATTAAATTACCTTTATTTTGATTAGCCAGTGCCCCCTAAGAAATTTAAATGCCCCCCCACTAAAAAAATCCTGGCTGCAGGCCTGATTAAAATTTATCTCCAGGCAATAGACATCAGTTCCTCTGGAGAAAATGCCTGCTTTGGAGGATGGACTCTATGGCATTATACCCTCCATTCCCCAAATGCCACCATCTCCGGGCTCTAAAATGCCACTTCCAAAATCTCCAGGCATTTCCCAACCCAGAGTTGGCAACAATGTTCCCTCTAAGCTGTGGAGTCTTTTGAGCAAAAATTCTAATTCGTGAGCTACTGGCATTAAAATTGTGAGCGAACGATTTGGCTACTGCATAAATTAGATTGCTCTGGAGCCATGCTTCCTGAGCGAAGACAAAAATCTGTGAGCTGGAGGCTAGAAAACTGTGAGCTAGCTCACACTAACTCAGCTTAGAGGGAACACTGGTTGGCAACCCCAGGCGCTCCTCTGCCCCCGGGAACATTCTTGCTGTGCTTCAGCCAGCAGAAAGAGCACTTGGGTCCCCGTTGCCTGTACCCACCTGCTGTAAGTCCATCCGCCTGCACTAGTTGACCTCCCGCATCCCATTAACAGCAGCACAGAATTCAACATGAATGACACGTCTCATTCACTACTAGTTTTGCTTAGGGTTGCCAACCTTCTGGTAGTGGCTGGAGATCTCCTGCTATTACAACTGAGATCAGTTCACCTAGAGAAAATGACCACTTTGGGAGGTGGACTCTATGGCATTGTACCCCACTGAAATCCATCCCCTCCCCAAGCCCCGCCCTCCCCAGACTCCACCCCTCAAATCTCCAGGTATTTCCCAGCCCAGAGCTGGCAACCCTACTTTTGCTTCATAAGACTGCCACACATCCCAGGGGTCGTTTAGTAGAAAAAGAGCTAGGGGAACTCATTAGCATAACTCATTAGCATATGCCACATCCCCTGACATCACCAGAAGTGTGTCATCACCATAAGTGTGTCATCCCCTGATCCCACCCCCAACGGTCCCAGCCGCCGCTACCGGCCTTGCAGCTCTACTGCCGAGCCCCTTGAGGGGCCCGGCAGTGGACCTGCAAGGCCGGCAGGAGTGCAAGGAAGCCCCGCGAAGGCCCTCCCTGGCCCCAGGCAGGCAGGGGTGGGGAGAGGCAGGGAGGAAGCAACTTACCCTCCCTCTTCTCCTGCCTCCTCCTGGCTGAATGAGGGCCGGAAGCGGGGCGGCCAGAAGCAGGGGGCGGGCTTCGTCATGTGCCTCGCCCCCCGTACCTCACCCGGGGGAACTGCGATCCCCCGCGATCCCCCAAAATGACCTCTGACACATCCTAATCATGATTTCTACCCCATCTCCCCATACGCTGCCCATTCTCCCATGATGCCACGGTTTGCCACATTAGCTGGTCTCTTAGGGTCAGAACTTGGCCACTTCCTGCAGCTCCAGTGCCTTTGTGGAGCCGACTCTCAGCAAATGAATCCCAGAGTTTGAGCTGGCGCAAAGGAGGCCGCCCGTCTCGCAGGTGGATAGCGAAGGAAGAGGCCCGGCCCCGTCGAGGCAGGTGGTGGTCAGGCAGGCTGGGGAGAAAGAAGAAGAAGAGGAGAAGAGATTGGGTTTATACCCCACCCTTCACTACCCAAAGAAGTCTCAGAGCTGTATACAATATCTTCTCCCTTCCTCTCCCCACAACAGACACCCCATGAGATAGGTGGGGCTGAGAGAGCTCTTTTGAGAATTGCTCGTGAGAGAACAGCTCTGAGAGAACTTGTGACTGACCCAAGGTCACGCCAGCAGCTGCATGTGGAGGAGTGGGGAATCAAACCCGGTTCTTCCAGATTAGAGTCTGCACTCTTAACCACTAACCAAACTGGCTCAGAAAGCAACAGTGTGGAGGTCATCACTGCATACAGAGTCTGTCTTTTCCCTCCCTCTGCAAATGGCTGAAGGCTGTAACTGGCAACCTGCAAGGATGTCTTTTGCTATTGTCCTTATCTGGGCAGTTATGGGAGAGAGGATCTGGCCTCTAACATACCAGCTGGAAATGGCATCCCATCTTTGTTGTAGGGTTGGAAGTTGGGGGAAATAAAAAGGGATTTAAAAAAAATCAAAACCACCTGAAGTTAGGAAATACTTCTGCAGACAATCTGCAGTTGACTCATGGAACTCAGCTGCAACAGGACGAAGTGAAGGTTGCTAGACAGGGGCAGACAGGCCATTCAACTTACAGGGAAATTCCCTGGCGGGCCACTGCCCTAAAGGGCCACTGGTGGGCAGGAGCAAGCAGAACCAAGCTCTAGCAACTCTGCCAGAGTCACAGGGGCCATTTGGTTCAGACCCTTCATCAGTTATAATGGAGACTGGTGTCAGTGCACCGTCTTCTCCCACACTGCTGCCAGTTTTCAGGAGGAAGCCCTGGGTGAACTAATACCCACTGCTTGTTGCACTGCTGAGCTGAGCGATCCCTGACTGAAGGGCTGGCTTGTAGCACCACAGTGGCCACATAACGTGGCTTGTTTCAGGGCCATTTTTATTTCCCAGTCCACTTCTGCTGCTAGCCTAGATGCTCTTTTTTTAAAAAAAAACTGGACAAATTAATTAAAAAGGGGTAGGTTTATCAAAAGCTGTTAGTTATGAATGTTAAGTGGAACCTTTGTGTTCAGAGGCAGTATGCCTGTGAACCACAGAGGACGTACAATGGGGGAGGGTTGATGGCTTCATGCTCTCCTCATCTTGTGAGAGTCACCTGGCTAGTTGACGATGGAATCAAAATGCTGAGCGAGATGGACCCTGACCTGACTCAGGAACAGAATTGTTATGCTTGGTTGCGCTCCCCCCCCCCCCCCCCGCAACTGAGATTTATTATACCTCCAGTCTCCTGGCTCCACATTTTTATTGTGCCGTCATGTGATGAAGTGGCAATGGCAGGGAAGGGGGTGAGGCCTTTGGGGAGGAAGATGCAGGACATCGTGGTTTGGAAGTGGCCCCGGAACTCACGCACACTGCTTCTCGTCTGCCGCAGGTCCCAGAGCTGGAAAGGAAAAGAAACACCTCTCTGGGGGAGAGTCCTGCAAGTCCAGGTGGGTTTATGAGTGGGAACTTATATCACTGTTCCACATTATTATTTTTTAAGTATGCCAGTTACAATTCTACTGTCAAGCTCATCTGTACACATTTGCACAACCTATTCTGCTATTCATAAAAAGGTGGAGCGCTATGGAAGGTAATAATGGGATTCAAGTTTAATCTTTGTCAGCTCCTCCCTTTTCCCCATACACAGCAAATTTGCACCTGAAAGAGTCATGGTAGAATTTGCACCAAACCACTCTGCCTTACCCCTATCACCTCTAATCTTCCCCATAAAAAGAATTCCCTGTGTGATCTCCCCTTCTGCACATATATGAAGAAGTTAAAAGCTCAAAAAGCTCAAATTGAAATAAGTGCTGCTAGTTATTTAAGGAACCACTGGACTTTTGTTTTATAAAGAACCCCCACATCTCAGGAAATTCTGATTGCACTTCCTGCGATTTCAGCAGTGGCTGCCTACATGATTTTAAATCCGTTTTTCGCAACCCTACATGTACAAAAACCAGGACAGAATTGGGTTTAATAAGTCAGTCCCTCTCCCCCAAGAAACCTTGGGAACAGCAGTTCTTCAAGCAGAGCCTAGGTGTCTCGGACAGAGCCTTCTTTACCAGGGAATGGGACCCGAAGATAGAAACTAAATAGAGCAAACAGCCTTTGCGAACTCCACCCAGCTCTGCTGCCATTCCATCATCTTGGTCTTGGGTTGTGTTTTGTCAGTGGGAGTCTGCCAGGCTTCGCCTCACCGTGGCTTCACAGCCTTCCCCACCAAAGCCAGAGCTGCAGCTGACGCAGTAGCGTCCATCTGGGCTAACGTCGCAGGATGTCTGGATGTGCTGTCTGGCAGGAAAGGAATGCGCCACCTGCAGTTCCCGGGTGTCCCAGATCCTGAAATGAAGACAAGAATGAACAGATGCTGGAAGCAAAGCACAGGAAGCTGCCTTAAAAGAGACATCTCTGCTCCATTGAGCTCATATTGTCCACTGCCTGGCAGAAAGCTCTCCAGGGTCCTATGCAGAGAGGGGGCTTTCTCAGCATCTGCTGACTGTTGGCAGAGTTTAAATATGCAAAGGAGCGGCGCACCAACTGTTTAAGGAAAATAACTTGGTTTATTAAAGAAGAAATAAACTGATAGAACAGAGGAGAGGGAGAGAGCCTTAACTAACTGATTGCTGTGAGAGATAGAACGAAGGGGGAGGCCTTAGTTGGAGCAGGAATTATCTGAAGAGCCAACCAGAGGACAGGAAGGACACAATTTGTCCCTAATCTAGCCACGCTAACCAGCAGTCCTTCAGCTGTCCCCTATAGGCTGTTCTTCTGATCCTCTTAAAGTAGGTGCACTATACATTTTGTATATTCCAGCACCGAAAAGATCTTTTTTTACCTGGAAATGGTGGAGATTGAACACAGACCTTCTATATTCAAAGGACCACTCTTCCACTGACCTAAAATCCCTCCTACATTAGCCCATGATATTTTATCATCCAAAACTATCTGTACTACATGGCCTGGTAGATACCTGTAATTTTTCTCTAGCAGGGTAAAAGCAGCAGGGAAGGAAAAGGCTAAAAAGCCCCTCTCCTTCCCCCATACTATTTGACCCTCTTGGAAAAGCAGTCTCGATAGTAGCACTTCAGAAGAGGGGAAAACACAGTCTTTTAAAACGACTCCAGAACTAAATGTTAATGAGCAGTTTAGTCCCGAGCTGCTGAACTCATGCAAAACTTTATCTTTGAACTCTTTATCAGTGACACAGACCTGACTGTTTTATCCTCTGATGTCTGGATGACATACGGCTCACCAGGAATCCAGCACAGGTGTGTTACCTGCAAGATAGAAACAATGGCAGCGGAGCTGCTATTTCTATGCAGGGAGGGCAGTAGGGTTCAAGGCCAGCTCTTGGATAATGCAAGGTCAAACTGCAAGCAAGCGGTGTGTTGCCAAAGCATTTGTTGCAATTGTTTCTTGAACAATGTTACTGGCATAGGTCAAAAGCTCTTCAAAATGAGCCCTGACCTGGATAGCCCAGGCAAGCCCAATCTCGTCAGATCTTGGAAGCTAAGCAGGGTCAGTCCTGGCTGTATTGGGATGGGAGACCAGGGTCACTATGCAGAGGCAGACAATGGCAAACCACCTCTGAACGTCTCTTACCTTGAAAACCCTACGGGCTTGCCATAAATCAGCTGTGACTTGACAGTAACAACAGATTTCCAGCAGTGCCAGCTACAGTTCTCCAAAGAATCTACAAGAGGACTTGAAATCCTCCCCCTATTGTTTTGTTCATCTGGTTTCCAGTGGCATACTGGCTCTGAACTTGGAGGCTCTGTTCACATATCAAAGAAAATAGTGACAGTAATACATCACTAATTTTTTAAAAATAAAGCAAATATTTGCATCTTCGGCGTGCATAAGGAGGAGAGGTTTTTCTTTTCAACATAAGGAACAGAGACGTTTCGCCTGCTCTTACCAGGTTCCTTGAAATGGCCGCTCTGTGCAAACAGTCGCCTGTCTCCATGTCCCACATGCAGACAGTATTGTCACGGGAACCCGTGCAGAGCTGTCGGAAAGCTGAACAAGCAAGAGAGTGTTCGTGAAAAAGCATGGCGAGAAGTTTGTTTCATGTGAGAATTCCAAGGACGAGATCCACATCTGCCTCACCTGGGCTAGCAGCCAAACCGGTGACTACCAGATCGTGTCCTGAAAAACACTGGACCGGCCCAGAAGCACCATGCAAATCCCACAGCAGCACTGTTTTGTCTCGGGAAGCACTGAAAAGCCAGCTGGAATGGGGGAGACCAGTGACCTGGGCAGGAGAGAACAATGGATTCAAATAAAATCTTCCCCTTAAGGAACCTTGGCATGTGGGTTGTCTGAAGACCATGCTGTTTGGCCTGCCATAGCACCAGGGCTATTTTGGGGCAGGAACGCACAGGAATGGAGTTCCGGCTGGCTTCCAAGTTGGCCATGCAGAGCAGGAACTTATTAGCATAATAGGCCACACCCAGCAGCAGAAACTCATTAGGATTGGCTACATTAGGGGTGTGTGGCCTAACATGCAAAGGAGTTCCTGCTACAAAAAAGCCCTGGGTTTTGACAACAAACAAGGTAAACAGAATAAGAAGCAAAAGGTGGGGGTGGCTGGATGAGCACACTTCTGGTAACATGGGGGTGTGGCCTAATATGCCAATGAGCTGTGCTGTCAGGGGTGTGGCCTAATAGGCGAATGAGTTTCTGCTCTTATGCTAATGAGTTCCTGCTGGGCTTTTTCTACAAAAAAAGCCCTGCGTAGCACCATGACTGTGATCCAGGATGTCTTTGGTTCACATCATGGGTAATGTCTTCCATCAGCAGAGGGAGAAGGCTACTGCCCAAGAGGGCCAACTAGCAGTTTGGAGAAAGCAAAGCCACATCAGCATGGGACTTGGCTCAGCTTGCTTTCCTGCTGGACCATTTCAACATCCCTGTCCACCCTCGTCCCTTGTGTCGGAGGCTATGAGAGTCAGCCTAAGTTTTTTGTGTGTGTGCACTTGTGTGCTGATGTTTTTATGGTGGGGATCGTCAGCGCTGTTGACAGTGGGTCAACTTTGATTATATTTGTCCATGCCAGTTTTACATTCTGCAAATGGTTTTCAACATTTGCAACAAACTGCTGTGAAAAGTATATAAATCGTAGTACAGAAGTACAAACCAACACTAAAATAAATCTCACCTCTGCCACAGACTTAAGAAGTGGCCTTAGACAAACCACATTGTCTCACATGCTCATCCCTATCTATAAAATGGAGATGCTGACACTGGCCTACATTACAGGGCAGTTGTAAGGATTACTGCAATAATATACATGTATTGCCCCTTGAACACTATATGTAAGCATCATTATGCAATATATATTGCCTCTTGGATGCTTATGTAAACATCATTAGGCAAAAGAGATTATTTTCTCTCAGTCATTAGGGTTGTTTTGTATAGCCCGGCCTCATTGGCAGACAACAGAATCCTGATTAATACAAGGCTGTAGCAAGCTTTCTTCACCAAGTGGGATGGCCCCATTTCCAGACAGGGCTTCCCCGGTCACGTTTAACATTATAATCAGTGGGATTTTAAAATATTCTTCAGTGGAGCAAATTGGGTGTTCTAGAGGTACGGTGTTTATCTGCTTCATTAACATCCCCATTTTCTCCCTGCTGGTGACCCAAATGGGCTTACATTGTTCTCTTTTCCATTTTATCCTCACAACAATGCTGTATGGTAGGTTAACCTAAGAGTATTTGATGGGCCAAAGGACACCCAGCAAGCTTCCATGGCCAGGTGGGGATTCAAGCCTTGTTGGTCTCCCAGATCTTAGTCTGAAACTCAAACCACTGCACAACACTATTACCCCACCCTGACACTGGCCCTGGAATAGATGACCCTTGGCTACTCCAGGGGTATTAACTGTTTCCTTAAGAACATTTATTCATTTTCAAAAAAAAAACCCAGCCCACCACCACCACCACCACCACCACCACCACCAATCATCATCATCATCACTATTACTATTATTATTATTATTATTATTTGTTGTTGTTGATTGGAGCTGGTGCACTAGTTTGTTAATCCAACAGAGAGGTAATTCTTTCACCCCCATCTGCTTAGGAAGGGATGGAAAGGAAACAGATTTGCAAGTAAGACTAATAACACCATTTAGCATTTGTACACATCTTTATGTTCAAAATGCTTCATATACATGATCATGTTGTAATCCTTAAACAGACTGGTAAGGCAGACCAGTGTTTTTCTCCCCTGTATTGCAGATTGGGAGGGGCTGGCAGTGACTTGCTGAAAGCCATCTTTGTGGAAAGTTTTGAAACAGGGACCTTCTTGGACCACACCTCATTCTTCTAACCAAAGCAGCTCACAGTTTACCTTTGTGACTTCCCGCTCGTGTCCCAGGAACCGCCTGACCACAGTGCCACATCTCCAGTTGTATACAACAGCCATCTGGAAAAAAAGAGAGATTATTTTGATAGGTTCTTACGGGCCACTTCAGGCAGCATTGCTACTTTCATACTTTTAACATATTTTACTTTGGACTAATGGCTTGGCACACTATACACAAGCTGGTTTAAACAAATAATTCTGGGCATTATGGCTTGATGGGGAGGCCATTGATCACTGACACATCTAGCCCTGTATTTGACTGGCAGTGGCTCTCATAAGGGTCTCGGGTACAGAAAGGACTTCTTCAACACCTGAGATGCCAGGGATTGAACCTGGGACTTTCTGTGTGTAAAGTGGGTACTTTGCCAGCAAACCACAATCCTTCTGAAAGCTGAAGCCACAGTTCCCATGCCACATATATGATCTTATGAAGCCACAAGACAGCAAGGCAGACAGCTGGTCTGTTGAGACCAAAATTCCAGTTGTTGCCAGCCAAGAGTGACACCCAACCAACCTTGTCTTTTCCTCCTGACAGGCACAGGTCTGGTGGAAGGGAAGCCACAGAAGCGACAGCATCCCTGTGAGCAGGGCTGTACTGCAGAACAGTCTTGGCAGGTGGGCTCTCTTCCTCAGCCCTGTCAAGCAGGTGGAAAAGAGAAACGGGGATTCAGTACCAGGCCTTGATTCCCTCATTCAATGGTCTCACTCAGTCACCTTTTCACACAATCCCTTAAGTCCCCTACTGAAACGAAACCTACAAAGAAGAAGAGATTGGATTTATACCCCGTCCTTCACTATCCGAAGGAGTCTCAGAGAGGCTTACAATCAGGTTCCCTTCCTCTCCCCACAACAGACACCCTGTGAGGTAGGTGGGGCTGAGAGAACAGCTCTGAGAGAACTATGACTGGCCCAAGGTCACCCAGCTGGCTGCATGTGGAGGAGTGGGGAATCAAACCTGGTTCTCCAGATCAGAGTCCGCTGCTCTTAATCACTACAGCGCTACATCCCCAATTTCTCCCCACCTCCATCTTTGTTTCTTCTCTCTGTTTGTTCTCTGGGTCCATTTTCAGATGGTAAGCCCCTTGGAGGTCATCCTGTACTTTGTGAAGTGCCATGCATTTAACAGGCACTATATGAAAAAATTGATAATAATGGATCAGATACATGATATCTGACAGACAGTGAGGTGCAGTGCTTACAGTGCGGGCCTGAGGTCTGGGAGACTCAGGTTAAAATCCCCTCTCTGCCATAGAAGCTCCCTTGGGGTACTCACTCCTTCTCAGCCTAACCTACCTCATAGGTGTGTTGTTGGAGAATAAAACGGAGGAGAGAATGGTGCTATATGCTGCTTTGGGTCTCCATTAGGGAGATAAACAGGGTATAAATAGATTAATAACAAAGGAGAAAGCTAAATCGATCAAGCATGGGAGGGGTTCCAGAAGAAGAGACTGGATTTAGACCCCGCACTTCACTACCCGAAGGAGAGCAGTTTACAATCTCCCTTCCCTTCCCCTCCCCACAACAGACACCCTGTGAGATAGGTGGGGCTGAGAGAGCTCTTTTGAGAACTACTTTTGAGAGAACAGTTTTGAAAGTACTTGTAACTGATCCAAGGTCACACCAGCAGCTGCATGTGGAGGAGTGGGGAATCAAACCCAGTTCTCCTAGATTACAGTCCACGCTCCTAGCCACTACACCACAAATCCATTCTCTATTTGGTAGTGTCTTCCTCTGATACAGGAGACTTTCCCTGTTGCAAGAGACTCAGAGAGACTCAAAGAGCATCTCGCGTCAGTGGAGGGAGTCACGCTGCAGAGGAATGTGCCACTGCTGGTAGAACAGAGCCCGAGGATCGAAACCATTGTCACCCCTCCCTTCCAGATTACAACACCACAGAACACGTTCAGTGTGACGATGATCAGCCAAGCAGTTCCTCCTTACCTGTATTTAGAGGACCTGTTGCGAATTTTGCTCTGCAGTTTGCCCATGATATCCTTTGAGAAAGCAGAAAGGAAAGCGTTTAGCCTGGCAAGAATCCCGGGCTGAAAGACAAGGAAGGGAATTAAAAAGGGACTTAACTTGCTCACATCACAGCAGGCTGCTGATCCTGAGCCTAGTCTGCTAGTTAATTCTCTTGTATTCTCAGCCCATCCTCACCCCTGCCCTGTTCCTTCTTGACTCTAGAACCATCCAGCAGCCAAGCCTATTACTACTTTATTATGTCAATGTATTTTAGTTTTAACATTTTATGAATGGCAAGAGTGCTCAGAGAGGTGTTCAATTAAAAATTCTACCCCTTGTATTTCTAATATTCCCTCCCATTTATTATGCAGGCTCAATGGGGCTTGTTTGGGTTTCAAGCCTTTGTGGCCACAGCAGTAAACGGTGACACACGTGTGAATGGTCCATCACGGACCAAACACCTTTGGTAGAGCTGGTGTTCATGCCCTAGATCTCCTCAAACCCCATGTTCGTTATGCTGTTTGTAAAATGACAAGAAATGAAGTCATGTGCATGGTATGAGTGATCTGGCCCTAGACAGACATTTCGTAATTTTTATTCCTGCATGAAGCTTGCATAAGCAAAAAAAATGGGAAAGAGCAAGGAGGAATATCAGATGCTGCTTCATACCCAAGATGATGGATCACTCTGGAACGTTTCCATTTTTTGTCATTGTGACTAAGGAAATGTCTAGTATTCTGAATGCTGATTTTTGTGGTGGGGGGAAGGACAGAAGATAAATCTTTTTCTTGTCTGCAATGGTTTGGGGTTTGCCAAATGGTTTTTTTTTAAATAAAACTGGCCTTGAGGCAGAAAATATGAGGAGGCCTGAATTGAGCTACTGTGGAAACTTAAGGACCAGAGTAAAATAGGCACTGAAATGCAATTGTGAATCAGTCTTCATGCCTGGCCATCAGTCAACAAAGAAACTTTATACAAGTGCATTTAGAATTGCTTTTCTGCACTGCAGATATGCAGAAGTGCAATTAATGTTGCCCTTCTGTTTTTTTTCACATATGCACAGCAATGGTAGAAGAACAGCTGAGAATTCCTTGAAGTGGCATGTGCAAATTCAGTCTTCATTTGGTCCTCCAGTCTGATAGAAAGAGCTCTTCCCACACTGAGGGTCTGAAGCATTCCAAGTTGTGTTACCTGAAACTGACATTTTAATCTCTTTCTGAACCTACATTCAGACATTTAGTGTTAGGACATTTAATTTCTTGATTTTCTTCCCTGCTATTCCACAAAAATATTAAATGGCTGGGATCCAAAAAGCTACACTACAGTATGATCCTATGCCCACAGTATTCAATGAGTTGTACTCCCAGGTAAACAGGCATTGGATCACACTGTCAGATGCCCCTCCAAATTTATGCACCACACGCTACCCCAGATGCATTTTCAAACTTTTGTTTTTGAACACTGACTCTGCATTCCATCTCACAAACTGGTCTGGAAAACTTCCAATTTCAAGACGGGGAAGGACTGGGAAGGGCATGGTAAAGTTGCCCTCCGTTTTATCCTTCTTTTTTTGGTGTCTAGTCACATCTGACTTGTGGTGGTCCCATTGGGTTTTCAAGGCAAGAGACGTTCAGAGGTGGTTTAACATTGCCTGCCTCTGTGTAGCAACTCTGGACTTCCTTGGTGATCTCCCATCCATGTACTAACCAGGGCAAACTGCGGTCCGGTATGCTTACAACTTCAATTGAACCTAGGTGAATTTACTGAGGCAACATGGTTAGGGATCATCTTACATCGCGGCTCTTTGAATCTTAACATTGTCTGCCTGGTGCTTGGATTCCATTTCCAGGACCCAAAAGTGCAATTCATAAAGAAACTACATTGTCTTGCATTGGCACCACTTGAATCTCACACAGACAAATGCACAGTTTGTGGCACCACACAAGAAGCAAACAATGACTCTGAAACCTGCAACCATCAAACTTCAGGCAAGGATTCTCACACAGTTAAAAGGGTTCTGTTTCCTCACTCAGTCAGAATCTAGTAAATTAGATTCATCCCTAGCTAGGAATGCTCTTACTCGATGGATAAGAACATAAGAACATAAGAGATGCCAATGTTGGATCAGGCCAAAGGCCCATCCAGTCCAACACTCTGTATCACACAGTGGCCAGAAATACCAGTGCCATCAGGAGGTCCACCAGTGGGGCCAGGACATTAGAAGCCATCCCACTGTTGACCCCCCCAAGCACCAAGATGACAGAACATCACTTGCCCCAGAGTCCCTATCTATACCTTGTGGCTAATAGCCACTGATGGACCTCTGCTCCATATGCTTATCTAATTCCCTTTTGAAGCCGTCCATGCTTGTAGCCGCCACCACTTCCTGTGGCAGTGAATTCCAAGATGGATGGTTGTCGCTTTCCTCTGTTGGCACTTTACTGTCTGAAGCACCTACAATGGCTGAGTAGAAAACATTATTAACCTCTTTTGGTTCCTAGTTGAAAAATAATAACTATTATTGGGGGAAAACACTGGTAGGAATCTAGAGATGGGCTGATGAAGCAGCTGCCAGAGGCACCTGCATTCTTGAAGACTATTCTGATTTTACGCCCTTGTACTAAACAAGGAGCTGTGGTGGCTCAAGTGGTTAAGATGCTGAACTGAAGGCTGTGGAAGGTCAGTAGTTCAGCAGTTCGAGACCTGAGTGTGCCGCACGATGGAGTGAGCTCCCGTCTCTAGTTCCAGCTCCTGCCAAACTAGCAGTTCGAAAGCAAGAAATTGCAAGTAGATAAATAGGTACCACTTCGGTGGGAAGGTAACAGCATTCTGTGCGCCTTGGTGTTTAGTCATGCCGCCCACATGACCACGGAAATGTCTTCAGACAGTGCTGGCTCTTCGGCTTTGAAACGGAGATGAGCACCGCAACCCTAGAGTCGGATTTGACTGGCTTTCGAGCAAGGGAACCTTTACCTTACTAAACAAGCAGTGAGACACAGCTGAGCCTTATATCTGCACATCCAAAAAGATTTAAAGGGTAACCTGTTGTCCAGCCATTGCAAACCCAGTATTATGCTCCACTCAGTCATCATTAGCTACAGCAACAGAATATCAATATAAATTATCAACTTAATAATCAATTTCTGGAAGACTTTTGACCTGGCAAAAAAAAAGGAGGGCGGGTCTATTATCCATCATAGCTAAACGGAACCTCCATATTCAGAGGCAGTACATCCCTGCATACCAGGTATAGTGGGGCAAACAATGGGAGAGGGCTTTTGCATTCATGGCTTCCTTGTGGGAAGCATTCTAGCTGGCTGCTGCTGGATGCAGTGCAAGGTGAATCTTTGGTTCGATCCAGCAGGGGCTCTTTGTACATTAATTTTTGTCTATTTTGTAGATGCACTTTTTTAAGAACATAAGAAGAACCCTATTGGCTCAGAGCATGAGTCCATCTAGTCCAGCCCTGCATATCCAACAGAGCCCCCCCAAGAAGTCCCAAAGCAGGGCACAAAGGCAGCAGCCTTCTTGCTTGCCCCACCAAACATACATACTGCCTCTGCACATGGAGGTTCTCTTTAGCTATCCTGGCTCACATGGATCCATCCCACGTAGATCGGTCTCACTCTCTTTCAAAACTGTTCTAGGCTGATTGTGTTTGAAGTGTCTTCTTTTGTGTGTGCTCAGTAAGCCATCAATCAGTGCCCCTCCTTTCACCAAGATCTAGTATTATTAGAAAAGGAAGAAAATCTCAGACTGGTCTCTCTAAACTGAAAAAGTCCCCAGCGCTTCGGCCTTTCTCGATAGGGAAGGGGTCCCCCCCCCAATCTTCTAGGCTGCCTCTTTTCTATGTTTGGAAAGGAGGAGGGGGATCACTCTCCCAGTTAGGGGAAACCACTGCGTGGAGATTTCCCAACCTGGGCAAGACAGTGGGCATGCGAGGAGAACCCCTCTGGCATCTGTTTTGCAGGGGTCTACGATGATGGGCCCTCTTGTTGTGATTCCCCCTCCCCCTGGCTGGATGAAGGGGGCCTGTTCTCCCTCCCTGCCACCACCTGTCCTTACCTGCCCGCCTCCCATTGAATCTCTCCAGTGTTCTGCATCCTCCCAGTTTTGCGCCTCCGCCACTCCGTCCCTGGCAACCAGCCGTCAAGGGGAGGAGACTCTTCTGCCAGGGAGGGACTGCCTGACTGAGCTCAGGGCTTGTTTTCCCCTCTCAAACCAAGAGGAGCCAGGGCTCAGATCCAGTGCTCCTTGGTTGCACGACATTCTTTGCAACCCCAAACCCGCCAATCTCTGCAGCTAGATGGATGGTTTTGTAGGGGACTTTGGAGAAGGGAGGCTGTGCATAGCTCCAAATGAGAGGCAGGGGCTCTTTTGATCTTGCATGCAGTGGTTATTTGGCAGGATGGAGAAGGCATCGAGACCACCAAAGAGCCCTGCTGCGTCACACCAGAGGGACATCTCATACAGCAACCTGGTTGAAACAGCAGCCACTTCATAGGAAGTCTACAAAGAAGGTCTGAAGGCTGTCGCCCCCCAGCAGAGGTATACTGCCTCTCAGGGCTTTTTTTGTAGAAATAGCCCTGCAGGAACTCATTAGCATAACAGGCCACACCCCTGACAGCACAACTCATTAGCATATTAGGCCACACCCCTGACAGCACAACTCATTAGCATATTAGGCCACACCCCATGTCTTCCCTTGGAAGGATCTGTCCTGTGGAGAGCCCGGACAAGCCAGCCCTTGGACAGATCCTTCCAGGGGGCCCCCTGGTCCACCTGCCTCGGAGTCACCGGGGGTGTGTGTGTCGCTCTCCAGGCCTTCCCTCTGTAGCCACGCACACAGAGGTTTTGGCTGTAGTGGGTGTGGCCAAATCTGAAACCAGCCGGAACTCCGTTCCTGTGCGTTCCTGCCCAAAAATAGCCCTGCTGCCTCTGAACATGAAGGTTTCAGCCTTCTGAATGACTAATGTTGCAGCAAAACCAAGAAGGAAACTTTTGGCAATTTATTATGGCATCAGCTTTAGTGGGTTAGAGCCACTTCATCAGATGCATGGACAGTATCTTCAGTCAGCACATGGATACAGGGAAAGAAGAACAATATTTTGAGAGAAGACTTAAATGGAAGAGAAACCACTGATAATATTTTAGTGCAAAACCTCTAAAATATACAAGAGCACATCCGACCTGTGCTGAAAGCATTGCACTGGCTGCCAATAGCATACCGGATTTGCTTCAAGGTGCTGGTTTTGACCTTTAAAGCCCTATATGGTCGGGGGCCTGCCTACCTAAGGGACCGCCTTTCCCCATATATCCCCCAGAGAGCACTGAGGTCAGGGCTGCAAAATCGCCTGACTCTCCCTGGTCCAAAAGACGTCAGATTGGCCATCAACAGAGCTAGGGCCTTCTCAGTGGCGGCTCCACACTGGTGGAATAAGCTCCGAGAAGACATCAGGGCCGTGCAGGACCTTTTACAATTCTGCAAAGCCTGTAAAACAGAGGTCTTCCACCAGGCTTTCGACTAGGAGCCGCCACTGATGAATGAGCATTAAGAACAACTATGAATGCTGGCCTGGTTACACTGGATCACTGTACAGCAATCGCCATCTATATTGATCTGCACTTTACTTGTATATTGTTTTATGTGAAATTTTATGGTACTGCATTTCTGCACTGTGTTTTATTGTATTTTAACTTGTTGTACGCCGCCTTGAGCCTGCTTATGCAGGCAAGGCGGGATATAAATCGAAAATAATAAATAGTCAACAGGTTTCCTTAGTGTTTTTAACATCAGTAGTGACACTATACCTGTTGATAGCCTTATCCTCCTCCATTAATTGGTCTAGTAGTCCCTTTAAAAACTATCTGCTCATAGCCATCACTACACCTTGTAGCTGTGAGTTCCATAGGTTAGTTATGTGCTGTGAGAAGAAAAGGTTCCTTTTGTCAAGTCCTGTATCTACTGCCCATCGATTTCATCAGACGACCCTGAATTCTAGTACTTTGGGAGAAGGAGAAAAGTTTCTCTCTGTCCACTTCCTTCACACTATGCCCGATTTTATAATCCTCTATGGAGCCTCCCTTTAATGACTTTTTAACTAAAATGAGGACATGCTCAGAGGCACCATCACACATTTTCCTGGGTGGACCTTCAGAGATCCAGACAGGTGCCAGAGCAAAAAGAGGGCGCAGACTAAGCCTTCTGAGTTGCAGGGTGATCATCTCCCAGTTTCATAGTCATCATAAATTGGAACTTCTTCCCTCTCCCCCTCACTACAGGTAAACTAATTTAAAGAACCTGTTGATGGACAACAGCATTCCAAAACAGAAGAGGAAACCACCCAGAGTTTGAGGATCTGGATTTGGCCTTTTGGTGGGTAGCATGTTTTTAAATTTGTTAATTTTCAGCAGAAATCCACTTTTCCTGGAAATGATCGATTCAGCCCCAAATCAGGGTGATGCTGGCAGATATTCTGGACAGACAAATGCAGAGCATAAACGCATGCTAACATTCAAATTACCTTTCCCCCCCAGTGTTTCAGGGAGGCACTTTGCCCATACTCAGAAGTCAGAAATGCTCTTTGTGGCTATTTTTCTGCATACCTTTCAGGCACACTGGCATTTAAAACAGATTCCAGAGCTGGCCTTGATGCCAAATCAACACAACACCAGAACCAAAAGGATGGTCGTTACTTTTGGTCTGAGTCAGTTATGTCCATGTAGTCTCCAAAATTTGCTGGCCTGGTGTCTCTGGAAAGTTCCCAAGCAAATGCAGAATAATGGTAAACGCCGCTTGTTCTTTTGCCAAAAGAACTGGGTCTTTTAGGGCTAGACTGTTCCTGTCCATGGAAGTTCTGGGCCAACGAATGTAGACTGTAGAACTGTGAACATGCAAACACCAGTGCTAAGCCAGCCCTTACAGCGAGGCAGCGCGGTGATTTCCACACTGGCTGGGCGTGTTCAAGGCGAGCAGGGCGGTGCCCGAGGCTCCCCCGGCAGCCCGTTCCGCCCACCTGAGCAGCAGGTGCCTCGGCCGCTCCTTCCTTTAGTTCTTCCGTCATGGCTCAGGAACCGGGACCGAGCGGACCAGATGATCGCGAGGACCAGCGGGGCTCGGCCCAACGAGGCCACGGTGAAGGGCACGAGAGCGCGAGCATTTGCCCGGAACACGCCCGGGAGCTGGACTGGTTCTGCTGCACCGAAAGGCGGCCGGTGTGCGCGCGGTGCCCGAGCGAGGGCAGCTGCCGCGGCCACTGCGTGCGCCGATTGGCGGAGGCGGCGGCCGAGCGGAGGGTGAGGCTGGATGGGGCGGGCTGCCGCGTTCCTCTTCGGGGTGGTGTGGCAGGGTATTTGCTGGGGGGGGGGGCGCAA
>NW_015173687.1:489802-517069 GCF_001447785.1 Gekko japonicus | reverse complement strand
CAATTTGTTTCACAAATCTGGCAGTCTTTTTCTGTATCAGCTGTGTGTCAGGCAGCCGTTCAAACGGAGCTGTTCCCCCGGGGGAGGCAGCGCCGCGGGCGTCCAGATTCCCATTCTTGGGCCTCCCCTGCTGACAGTCCTAGCCTAGTGGGTGGTGGCTTGATACCTCACAACACCGCTCAGAAGGTTTCTATCCGAGCGTTGCTACCGAGGCAACTTTTACTCTGGTTTTTTATATATATATATATGAAACTTTGAACTCTTTAAATCTTAAATCTCAATTTTAAAAAATGTAATTGTTGAATATTATGTACTGTCTCACTGTCACAGTATTCTGTGTGACCTTGTAAGCCGCCCTTAGCCTGCTTGTGGGGAGGGTGGGGGAGATAAATCAAAGAAATAAAATAAATAAATAAATAATAAACTGGAAAGGCACTTCTGGCACAGAAATCCAGCAGCTATTAAAGATACAGAACCACCCACCAGGAACTTTTTTCTTTGAAGTGACTGCAATTTCTGGAATGTGTGGTGATTTATTTTTTTGCTTACTTTATACTCCTGCCTTTCTCTCCAGTGATGACAAAGCAGCTTACATTGTTCTCCTCTCCTCCGTTTCACCCTCAAAGATGAGGAAGGTTAGGCTGAGAGTGTGTGATTGTCCCAGGGTCAACCAGTAAGCTTCCATGGCAGAGTGGGGATTCGAACCTGGGTCTCCCTGATCTTGGTCTGTCAGTAACTGCTGCACCATGCTGGCTCCCTCTGAGCTTTCACAAAGGGCCTCCTACTGCATAACTGAGGCCTCCCCCCCCCAATATCTGGAGATAGGTGGTGAAGGTGGTGGTCTGGACTTCAGAACTTTTAGTGCTGAGTACCACTCCCATCTTAGAATGACAGCTGCTATGCTCCCTCTAAGCTGTGGAGTCTTGTGAGCAACAATTCTACTTTGTGAGCTACTGGCATTAAAGTTGTGAGTGAGCGATTTGGCCACTGCATAAAGTAGTTTGCTCTGGAGCCATCCTTCCTGAGCTAAGACAAAAAGGTGTGAGCCAGAGGCTAAAAAACTGTGAGCTAGCTCACACTAGCTCAGCTTAGAGGGAACACTGAACAGCTGGCTGCTAGCCCTAAAGGACAAGCACAGATTGACAGATTCACGGAGGAAGCCCGCCTGCGGCTATTAACCATGAAGGCCAAATTGAACATTCATGTTCAGAGGCATTTTACTGCTGAACATCCATTACTGGTGGGTCAACAGCAGGTGGAGGCCTTGGCCTCTGGGTGTTGCTTGTAGACCTTCTGATGGGTATCTGGTTGGCCAGATACTGGTCAGAAACAAGATGCTGGGCTAAAAAGTCTGATCCAGTGTGGCTCTTCTTGTCTTCTGTTCAGACAGTGACTAATTTGTGTGTGTTGCAGAAATTATAAGGTAGTAATTATAGCTTCCTGCTTCTTCTGTTTCAGAACAAAATTGTAGATCAATGTGAGACACTTCAGCTGCAGAGTGCCGTGACTGCTAAATATGTGGCAGAGGTGCTGCCGGAGAAGAAACAGCATGTTGTGGTACGAATTCTCAGGAGGTACTGGGAAGAAGGGGTGGGGTCAGCTTGAGGTGTTCCCATTGCACTGGGGACTGTGACTTGGTCCCTAGAGCCTGTTTTGTTTCTAGAAGGTCCATGAGTCAATTCCCCTCATCTTCAGCAGCTGAGCATCTTGGCAGGAGTTCTCTGCTTGGCACCCTGCAGAGCAGCCACTGCCAAGGTAGAAGACGCTCCCCTGTATGATGCTGATGGGTGTTGAACTTGTTTATTCAAGGGAAGGGAAGGAGCAAAACCTCAGGTTCGTAGCCTGTTAAAGTAGGTAAGAAGGCCTTTCTCTGCTTGGGGTCCTGCAGAGCCTAGTGTATAAATACCTGAATCTGGTTTATACTGAATTAGACCATTCTTCCAGCCAAAGTAGAGGGAACAATAATTTGATGAGGTCTACAACCCTTATCTGGATAGCCCAGGATAGCCTGATCTCATCAGACTTAGGAAGCTAAGCAGGGATGGCCCTGGCTAGTATTTGGATGGGAGATCACCAAGGAATTCCCCGGTTGTGACACAGAGGCAAGCAGTGGCAAACCACCTCTGAACGGCTCTTGCTTTCAAAACCCTACAGGGTTGGGTTGCCATAAGTCAGCTATGACTTGATGGCACTTTCCACCACTAACACATCTCTGTGCATCTGCTGCTGGGGCCAAATCATATGGAGTGCTTCACCCATCACACCTCTGTAGCTGTCGCTTCATTGAGCCACTGCACTGCAGACAGACATGGAATGGGTAGAGCTTTTTTGACCAGGCTATTCAGTAATAGGGAGAGGAAAAACTGCACTGGTTGAATTCCAGGGGCATATGATGAAGTTGTAAAAAGCACAAAAACCTGCTCAGGGAGGAGAAAGAAAAAAGACCCAGTTGTCTTGCTTTGCGGGTCTTATCTGACCATTTACTGATTTTTATTAGAACCATTAATATGCCTCTATTCAGTGCTTGGTTTACAAAACAGTTTACGGTGTAAAAACAGGACAGAATATAATTTTAGTAAAGAAGAACAGAACAGACAAGGTTCAGTTGTCCTCCAAAACATAGTAATTCCAGGAACCGGAGGACTCAGTTTTCAAAAGCCTGGCGGAACAAAAATGCCTTTGTTTGCTTCCCAAAGGATTCAAAAGACCAGCCCCGTGTTTATGATATCAGGGCTGCTCCTGGTGTTGTTCATAAAGGCGCTCATGAAGGATGGTATCCTAAGCAGGGCCTCACAAGCCAATCTTAAAACAATACGAGCTGGGGAGTGGGTTTAATATGGGACAAAATGCTTCCCAAGAGTTTTTAGGGTAGAATTTGCCAGAAATTTGGCAAGGAGGAAACCGTTTAAATTCCTACTTGTCACTCCCCCTTCCTGCGATTCCATAAATCCCCCTCACACATTTTTCTGCCTGGTCATGAGATGTTTCAGCTGAGGTGGGGAGGGGAATGTGATGCCTTGAACTGGCTAATCTCCTAATTTTATAGTGGCCTTTTTAGGGGTTTTAAACATTCAGATTGTTGTATTTTTTAATAAGTGCTGGATCTACTTTATTGTTAAATTGCTTTTATTGTTGTTCTGTATTGTGTTTTGGGAGCCATCTACTGTGGGATGCAGCACGGAAGTTCCTTTAAATAATTACATAAATAACCCAGCTAGTTCCTGGGTTTTCATGTTTTTAGATTATGATAATTATTTTCTGGCCCTGCTCTGTGGTTTTTAAGAGTAGCCCTTTAGCAGGTGGAGAGGGAGGGAAGAGCAATGAGGGAGAGTTTCACCCCCTGTTCAGTTACTGCACTTTGACCTCCTGATATAAACAGGGATGGGAAAAGTTGACAGTCCTAGTCCTGAGACAGCCGTGCTTGTAGACATGTTTAAGAGCCCTTCATACAGGGGTCATTTCCTGCAGGAGCACACAGGAGCAGAGCTCCGGCAGTAAAGAGCCCAGGGGGTGGGCACATGCAACAAGCCCCACCCCCTGCTCCCAGCAGTCCTCAGTCAGAGCAAGAAGCAGCCAGGTAAGTTGCATAGCCCCCCTGGCCCCCTAGTCCAAAACAGTCCAGTGGCACCTTTAAGACCAAGTTTTATTCAGGTACAAGCTCTCCCTCCTCTGTGAGGACAGATCTGCATGTTCTCCCCCTCCCAATAGCAATCCAAAACAGTGGGTGTTGCCTTCTGACACACTTCCGGTGATGTCAGGGGGTGTGGCATATACAAATAAGTCATGCTAATGAGCTCCTGCACCTCTTTTTCTACGAAATGACCCCTGCCTTCATATATACTAGGGGTCACCAACCTTTTCTTTAACGAGGGGTTATTTCTGAGTAATGCAAAAAAATCCCAAGCTGCTCTGTGTTTCCCCAACATGCGCTATGCTCTGTGCTCCCTCCCAACATGTTACCAAGGTTTATTTTGTCCTAGAAACAGGGCATGGCTTAGGAAGAGCTCCAGAAATAAAGCTATCAGCTAAGCAGCATGCAGGAAAACCCTATGAAATAAAAGGCTTTAGAAACAAAAACAAAGATCTTTTTTGAGATCTTTTTCTGCATCTTCACGGTTGAACAAGCTACTCTGCAGCAGCTGATGAACTACCAGTAACTCACAGACTGCAGCCAGTTGGACATCCCTGATTATGTGTGTATTCTTTGGCTGTGAGGCCTGACAACCTTGTAAGCCAGTATTAGTGCAGATGAGGGAACTGAGTGACTGGGTTGAGTTTGTGTCTGAGGTGACTTCTGGGATCACAGCTCATTCTTTTCACCACTGCGCTGTAGCAGCCTAGATAGGTAGGTCCTTGTCCGTTTTTTTGGTGGGAGTAGGGGGTTGAATGATCCAACAACTGCCAGCTACTGCAGTTCTTCCCAAGAAAGCTGGCCTAAATGGACTTTCTGTGTCTGTAAACAAGAGTGTATTGTCCAGATCTCTTAAGTGATATTGGTGTACCACGGGAAATCTATTTAAAAAGAAGTAGGTGATGCTAGACAGAAGTTAGCCTTCCCCTTCCTTAAATGGCCTTGTGGAGATATCCTCCCCGTGACCACAGCTGTTGCAATCTCTGAATTCCCTTGACCAGCTAGTCATGAGGAACTGTAACCCTGAGTGGTTCAATCCATTTTGTGTTTTTGCAGAGTGCGGCCAGCAGTGCACGAGAGGTCCTGATCCGGCGCTTGAACCTTGTGAGGAATGTCTGTGAGAGCGAGGAGCAGCGGCTGCTGGAGATGGTGCATACAGAGGAGGAGCGGGCCCACCAGAACATCCTTACCCAGCAGGTCCACTGGACCGAGTCACTGCGGAAGCTGGATGCTCTCCGGTCCTATCTGGTGGCCATGATCACTGCTACAGATGACCACAGCCTTGTGGTAACCATCCTTGCTTTATCATGAGTGGCCCTTGTTTTGCCAGGCAGTTTCCTTACATTGCAAGTTTATTGCTCTCTCTTTGTGGTGGGACTTGGGGTTGCCAGCTCTAGATTGGGAGATTTTGGGGGTGCAGGCTGGGGAGGGGAGGGACCTCATTTCTCCAGACTGGAGATCCTTTTTAATTCCAGGAGATCTCCAGGCCCCACCTGGAGGCTGGCAACCTAGTATGAAGCATGTGATTGACAGAGGCTTGTGTGTAAGGTTAGATGGGGTCGCACTTTGGCAGTAGGGCAGCTGCGGCTTGTTCCCATCTTTGTGTGTGTTTTTACACGTTAAGGGAACAATTGTAGTATCGCACACACTCTCCCTCTCTTGTGCAGTTTCTCCCTTGCTGACCTTAACCACAATTAGTCAGTATGGCTGTATCCTCGCACACTAGAGTTAGATCTTCTCTGTCTTCAGAACCTGGTTTATGATCCTGGTTAACACCACTGGAGATGTGATGAATATAGCCTGGTTCACACATGCAGATGAATGATGTGACAGAGCCCTGAGTCCAGGATTGCTTCACTTCCTAGGAGGAAGAGGTTATGGATGATCACATTTTGGAATGCACCACTATGTTGTTGTTTTTTAAAGCCTTCATCAAACAGAAGACCGGCTCAGCAAGCAATGAGGAAGTAAACTTCTTGGTCCCTGATGAACTAGCTTTCTGTTTGCAGGGAGATTTTATACAAGGAACATTTAAAGCTGTATTCTCCCACTTGAGAGCTGAACAGGTAGATTCCAGTTCACTAGCACCTTAGCGACCAACAAGATTTGTTGGGCTCAAGTGGTTAAGACGCTGAACTGCAAACCGGAAGGTCGATAGTTCATTAGTTCGAGACCCAAGTGCCACATGACAGAGTGAGCTCCCATCTCTGGTCCCAGCTCCTGCCAGCCTAGCAGTTCAAAAGCAAGAAATTGCAAGTAGATAACTAGGTACCACTTTGGTGGGAAGGTAACAATGTTCCATGCGTCTTGGCGTCTAGTCATGCCGGCCACATGACCATGGAAATGTCCTTGGATAGCGCTGGCTCTTCGGCTTGGAAACAGAAATGAGCACCGAATCCCTAGAGTTGGATTCGACTGGCTTTCGAGCAAGGAAAACCTTTACTATGAACTTTAAGCTTGCTATGAACGATGAAGCTCCCTTCATCAGACCTATCATGATCATTTGACCACCTCTGTGCTCTGGCATCATATTCTCCTGTGTGCGGGTATGAACTAAGCCGGGGGGGGGGGGGGGGGGACGACATGCCTTGGATTATTTTCCAGCTGCTGGCAGCAAAAGGTGTCAATCTTGAGATTGCCTCAGAGCTAAAAACAGCTGTAGTCACTCTCTTTGAGAGGGTATTATTGCACCTTTATTTAGAGTTCCAATCCAAGGGGCTGATATACCCACTCAGCTCCTATAATGTTGGGGCATATCCAAGAAGATTCATGGGATGAAGTTTTCATCTTTTCATCTTTCTCTCCTTTACTCCAGCAGGCAGAAGAGGAAATCTATGAAAGGTGGGTATCAGGGTGCCGGTTTCTTTTGTTCTGACAACCAGCTCGTGTGCCCCCCATCTCTTGCAAGGGATTAGCACACCATCCATGTCACCCTCATTTCTGTACCTTTGCCCTGGTTCTAGTCACCTGCACAGAACTATGCATGCAAACTTAAATGTATCAATGCAATCCAAATCTTGCAGGAATTTGTGACATACATAAATGATTTAAATTAAACAGATTTGCGTAGATAGGTGAAACAGGCATAGGTATCACATATACATGAAAGTTGTGTATGTGTTTATTTTTATGTATCTGTATTGCAGAGAAAGTATGTAGGATTCCGCTTCCCCCATTTATTCTGGTTTGGCCCATCAAAAGGAATGTGGAGTTCTGAAATGCTTTCTCATACTTCACCAGGCATCGTCCCCTCATCGTTTCAAGTGTCTGAGACTTTACCAGGCATCGTTGACATCCCTTTGAGCAAAACTAGCCTTAAGGGCTAGAACCTTGTCATTATTAAATACACCTGAAATTCCCGGGCTGCAGTGTTCTGCAGCAACAGATGCACAGGCGGCACATAGCCATTCCCACAGAGCTGCAATATTTGGGTGCCAAGTGGAGTCTGCAGGATTATGGATGCTGGGATACAAACCTGTCTGTAGCTGTTGTGTGCCTGGGGTTGCTAACCTCCAGGTGGGGGCTGAAGATCTCCTGGTATTACAATTGATCTCTAGACTACAGAGATCAGTTTCCCTGGAGAAAATGGCTGTTTTGGATGGTGGACTTTATGGCATTGTACCCAGTTGAGGCCCCCCCCCAGGCCCCCCCCCCCCCCCCCCACAATCTCCAGTTATTTCCCAACACAAACCTGGCAATCCTTTGTATGCCTCCTGTTTCCTGCAGCTGCATAAATGTCCCAGGATTAGGGCTCAAGTGGTTAAGACGCTGAACTGCAGGCTGTGGAAGGTCGGTAGTTCAGCAGTTCGAGACCCGAGTGTGCCGCATGACGGAGTGAGCTCCCGTCTCTAGTTCCAGCTCCTGCCAACCTAGCAGTTCGAAAGAAAGAAATTGCAAGTAGATAGGTACCACTACAGTGGGAAGGTAACAGCGTTCCGTGCACCTTGGTGTTTAGTCATGCCGGCCTCATGACCACGGAAACGTCTTCGGACAGCGCTGGCTCTTCGGCTTTGAAACAGAGATGAGCACCGCAACCCTAGAGTTGAATTTGACTGGCTTTCAAGCAAGGGAACCTTTACCTTTTTTTACTGATTCTTACCTGCCATTGAACATCCTTCTAAACAGTCACAGTTCTGCTGCATAGCTTTGATCCCATTAAGAGAAAAATCTCCTCCTGGGCCCCATTCAGAAATAAGTGTAGCGTGGTGGCTGAAAGCCTGAGAAGGTATGAACTCATGAACTGGCCTTGGGCAAGCTGCTTTTTCTCAGCTTCGGACAACGTCCCATTGGGAAACAGTAATTCGTTAATGAAAAACATTTATTAGCCACCACTCCATTAAAAAAAAACCTTTAGGTAGCTTGAATTATCGATAAGCTATTCAACAACTAAAAACAGAATGATGTCAATAAAACCAGCAGACATTAAGAGGAGGGGTAAAAGCACAGCTTAAGCAATAAAAACAGTAGATAAAAAGTGTAAGGGCCACTGAGGGCAAAAGCGAGGACAAAGAAATCCACACAGTTAACGAGTAGGGTTGCCAGCCTCCAGGTGGGGTCTGGGGATCTCCCACTTTTACAACTGATCTCCAGCTGAGAGAGATCAGCTTCCCTGGAGAAAATGGCTGTTTTGAAGGGTGGACTCTATGGCATTGTACTATGCCAGGGGTGGCCAAACTGTGGCTTGGGAGCCGCATGCGGCTCTTTCACACACATTGTGCGGCTCCCGGCAGGATCGCTGGGGAATATCATTAGCAAACAAATATAATTGGACAAATAAATATCATTATAAATATCTGCTTTTACCGCTTTTGTTATTATTTTTGGCGGTTTCATTTAATGTTAATAAAAAGCAAATTTGCATATTTCCCAGGATAAACGTGTAATATCTGTTCATGTCTTGCAGCTCTCAAACATCTGATGTTTATTCCATGTGGCTCTTACGTTAAGCAAGTTTGGCCGCCCCTGTACTATGCTGAGGCCCCTTCCCTCCCCAAACCCCGCCCTCTCCTGGCTCCACCTCCAAAATCTCCAGGTATTTTCCAACCCAGACCTGGCAACCCTATTAACGAGAGACGTGGGCAGACTGCTCTAATACTCGTGGCCTACCTTACAAGTAGTATTGCTGTCAGAAATGTAGGTATAGCTCATAAGGAAGAGCAAATCTGTCCTAACCTCCCCTGACTGTCGTATGGGTTACACTCCAAAAGCATAACTGGAATGCCAAGTACAATGACTTCTGCTGTTTCATTGGCTAGAATGGAGGAAGCGGAGGGGATCCTGAAACCTCAGGAATCTGAGAAGTTAAACTTTAACCCGCAGTGCATCCAGAGTCCATTAATGAGCCGGTTGTGGACTGCTGCCATTCTGTGCTGGAACTCAGGTCAGTGTCTCATCCTCCCAGAGAATGGAGGCTGGTTTTGCCCATATTGCCCCTTCTAAATACCACTGCAGGTGTATATTATTGCATTGAGCAGCTTTCTCTGTGTGTGTATGCCTTGGAACCAGACCTTAATTCAAATTGAGGCTCAGTCTTAAAAGCTGTCTTTAGTTCCACATAATTCAGTTCTGGGTAACTGTCCAGTGACATGTATGCACACAGCTTAGGGTTGCCAACCCTCCAGGTGGTGGCTGGAGATCTCCCGCTATTACAACTAATCTCGACGACAGAGATCACTTCCCCTGTAGAAAAATGGGTGCTTTGGAAGCCGGACTCTATGGCATTATGCCCCATACTCTGCCCTCCTGAGGCTCCACCTCCAAAACCTCCAGGTATTTCCCAACCCAGACCTGGCAACCTTAACACAGGTGAAGTTGATGCTATTAAAATGGCTTATACTGATTCAGACCAAGGTCAGTATTGTCTGTTCAGACTGGATGCTGGGAAATGAGCCTGGAACTTTCTACATGCCCAGCAGATTCTCTAACACTGAGCCTCAGTCCTTCCCCTCTAAGGAAGCTCTGTACAATTTGCCTCTATGATCACCTGTATGACCCATCTGTCTGTGAGGATTGACTACCAGGGAGACTGGGCTTTTGAATCTGTGGTCCCCAGGGCGTGGCACTCCCTACCCCAAAAGATCTGTCAGACTCCTCCCTTTTGACCATCCAGAAAGTTGTATGAACTGTTTTATTCCAGAGTACATTTGTCATTTATGCCCTGAAACTGTTTTATTCTGTAGCTTGTTATGACCTATTGTTAATTTTATGACCAAACCATTTTTTAAATTTATCTAATATGCGTTGCTTGTTATGATTGCTTTTATTTGGCTGCTGTTTTACATCTATTTTATGTTTTAATTTTATGTTATGATCTTCCTTGTGTGGCATTTGTATGACAAAACAGCAGGATATTTAAATTCTCAAAATGCCTGTTTTGGAAAGACAAAAACCAAAAAAATGTACAAAGGAGTAATACAATCTGGAAACTCAAGTTTGAAATTACACATTCTGTTTTTAAATGTTTGGGTTCCAAAGGATGCTTAAATTTTACAAAAGGCCTGCTAATGCACTTTGAAGGCCAATATTAAAGACCACACAAGTCAAATTCAGTTTTTTGATGTACAAAAGAACTAGCCATGGCACAGATCTGTAACGCAAGCTGTCTGCCAAACATGCACTAACCAGTTTCTTTCTCCTCTCAGCACAGATGAAATCCACATTGATGAGAAAACAGTCAGCCCACTCTTGACACTCTCGGAAGACAAGAAAATGCTGACCTTTAGCCCTAAGAAAGTAAAGAGTGACCCTGATGGCCCAGAACGGTTTGACCACTGGCCCAATGCCTTGGCTGAAGAATCATTCCACAAAGGGATTCACGCATGGAGAGTCAGTGTGGCAAATAGCGGTGCATACAAGCTGGGCATCTCATATAAATCACTGCAGCGTAAGGGCACAGGTCCTGAAGCCCGCCTGGGTTACAACCCATTCTCCTGGGTCTTCTCCCGCTATGACAAGGAGTTTCGGTTTTCACATGACAATTGCCACCAAACAGTGGACCTCCTCAAATGCCCAATGGAAATTGGGGTCCTGGTGGACTTGGATGTGGGGGAACTGCTGTTTTACGACCCAGAATCTTGCGTTGTTCTCCATGCACATCGTGAAAACTTCACCGCTCCCATTTACCCATCCTTGGCTGTAGCTGATCAAAGTATCTACCTGATGCAGTGAGAGTGAGGCTCTGCTGAGGGGCAGCCCAAGAGGCCATACTTATCTTTGATGAACACTGAGACTATTTCCTAAAACTGTATAGATCATGCTACATTTATGGCTCCTTACAACTTGTGGCATTAGGGTTCCTCAATATTTTACAAGCCTGCGCAGATGGCTAAACACATCCAAAGGTCAACTTAAATGCCAAGCGCAATGACTTCTGCTGCTTCATTGGCTGGAATGGAGGAAGCTGAAAGGATCCTGAAACCCTAGGAATCTGAGAAGTTAAATTTTTAATCAGTGGTGCACCTGAAGTGAACCATTTTACCAATCTGTCTGGACCCCAATGCGTGGGAACATCCTCCATGCTACTGGGTGGAATGATACAATGGATCTACATTGGCTTGTGGTTTGGCCGTCTGTATGTGAAAGAGAGATACTGTGGAAGTACTTATCTGCAAACTGTGTGCCAGACAGTACTGATGACTGTGTGTGGAGGGTCATTCCATGAAGTCTTGAAAAAGAATTATGTTATATTTGTTTATATATTTGTTGTAGTGGTTAAGTGCACAGACTCTAATCTGGGAGAACCGGGTTTGATTCCCCACTCCTCCACTTGCACCTGGCTGGATGGCCTTGGGCAAGCCGTAGCTCTGATATGAGCTGTTCTTGAAAAAGAGCAGTTTCTGTCAAGAGCTCTCTGTTCCCCCCCAACCTCACAGGGTGTCTGTTGTGGGGAGGGGAAGGGAAAGGAGTTTGTAAGCCGCTCTGAGACACCTTTGGGTAGTGAAGGGCGGGGGGGATAAATCCAATCTCTTCTCTTCTCCTTCTCTTATACAAAGCTGCCTTTTACTGAATCAGACCATTGGTCCTTCTAGTTCTGTGTTGTCTCATTTGACTGGTAATGACACTCCCAAGACCCTCTACCTGCAACCCCTTTGACTGGCAATGCCAGGGATTGAACCTGAGACTTTCTGCATACAAAACAAGTGGTTTGCTTTAGCCACAACTCTTCCCTATTATGACCCAAAAAAGGGGGAATAACTAGGGACTGTTTAGTCACCCATGTTTAACCAGTAATAAAAATTCTTCCCTGTACACTCCAATTTCTGTGTAAAGTGAAACTGAACTTTTTTGACCCGCATAAATTATACTCATTCAGCACATATAATTGTTCTTGTTTTCTCATAGCCAAATCTGCATTTTTTTTTTACTATTATGCATAATTTATTATGGTTTTGCAAGCTCTCAACGAGGGCAAGGAGCCCCACCACTGGAAATCTTCTTCTGCTTCCATTCTGGTCGCAAGCAGTGCCCACACACTTTTAAATGTTTTTCACAAATATAAGGGCTAGACACTTACCAGCTGTTGGTTTTTAAATGAAAGCTGAAATTCTGAGGAAGTGAAATTCTGCATCATTATATTCTGTGCTCCTATAGAATTGCGCCACACACACACAGAGCCTGGGGCAACAGGACTGCAACTCACCCAGGAAACAGTGCAGGCATTGTGTGTATGGCACGTGTTTCTTTGGTCGCTGTAGATACTGGCCAGTAGGTTGCTGTGAAACTGATGCAGCCACATTTCATAAAGCAATCAAAACCTCAGTAGTGGCCTTGTGGGAACTTGTCTCATTTTCCTGGGAACAAATGCTGTGGGAAGATGGAGTACCTCACATAAGAGGTGTTATATATGAATGGTCAGAACAGCTGAGTTTAAACTGGATTTGTTTTGAGAGAACATCCATCTGGAACACGGCTGGAAACACAGCCTCCCGCCACTGCTGCAATCAATAAAGACTTGCCTTTGCAACCTGGAACACGCCAAGCTCTTTGTGCTGTGTGTGTATGTACAATTTGAGGACAGAATGGGTTAGGTTTTTCCATAAGAGACATTTCTAGTTTGTGTTACACTGTGTTTTCCAGTATACAATGTGTATGTTCTTGTAGTCTTTGGCCCTGGACACATCACTGCCCCACTCATGTCCTAGATTATCAGTTGTTTCCTCCAGCCTCAAGATGCTTGCCCAGTGTATCCTACAAAACTGGACTTGAACTCAGGTCTTCCTGATTCAAGTCCTCCCACGTTTCGTTGACTTGTACAGCCCTGAGCAGGCTGCTGTTTCTCTAAGATGCCGCCTCCAGTCCATACCGTTCCATCTACTGAACAGGCTCATTGCAAGGCTTGGGAGAGACTGATCCCAGTCAGGACTGAACTTTATTGTGCACTAGTTGTTGTAGATTTTCCAAGCTGTATGGCCGTGGTCTTGGCATTGTAGGACCTGATGTTTTGCCAGCAGCTGTGACTGGCATCCTCAGAGTTATAACACAGAAAGATGGAGTACTCTCTGTGTCAAGGTGAGACAAAAGGCAGGTAATTTATATCTACTCAGGAAGGTGGGGTAGGGCTGAGTCATTGTCTTGTAGGAGTTCCCCAGGCTGTGACATGCTAATGGAGGAGCTTCTTTTGCATATCGATTGGCTGTTGAAATTCTAATCTTATCTGTAATGCTATTGTAAGATGTAGAGCATTTTGTGTTTTTCAGGACTGGAAACCATACCCTATTTATTTTTAAACTCTATTCTTTCCTGTTGAAATTGTGTTTATGTTTATGAATCTCAATGGCTTCCCTTTGTAATCTGACATGGTAATTGGATGTGTTGCCCAGCCTTTCAGTGTCTTGGAATAGGATACTGTGTCCTGTGAGTTAGGCTATGTTCAGCCACTAATGATTTTTCAGGTTGGCCTAGTCTGCAGTGTCTTTCATGTTCTTTTATTCTTGTCTGAATGCTACACTGTGTGGTCCCGATGTAAACCTGTCCACAACTGCATGGTATGCGGTATACTCCTGCAGAAGTGAGGCGGGCTCTTCTGTCTTTTGTTGATCGTAGCATCTGTTGTATTTTTCTGGTGGGTCTGAATACTGTTTGTAGGTTGTGTTTTTTCATAAGTTTTCCCACAGCTGCTGGCGATATGTCATGTCTTACAATGCCAAGAACATGGCCATACAGCCTAGAATATCTACAACAACTAATGAACTCCGGCCGTGAAAGCCTTCAACAACATATTGTGAATGAAACAAAAAAATTTTTTTTTAAGTATCGGGAAGGAAGGTCAGCCTCAGAAACACTGCTACTTTTATTGGAACTAGAAATATAAAATATTCAAAGGAGGCCATACTTCCATGAGTTAGTTTACCCAAATGATTTTTCACCAGGCTATTAGACATGAGGCACCCTTTCCTTCCTTCCTACTCTCCTTAGCAAGAAGAGCATGGTGGATTTAAACAATCAGTAAAATCTTGTGGCAGAATTCTTCCTGCACAGTGCCACTTCTGATTTGTAAGTGGGATAGGACATTTTTGGTTTGTCTTTTTTTTTTTGTATTTTTCATATGTGCATGAGTGTGTGTACACCTGGAAGTCATGGCGATCTCTGGTGACTGACGCCCACTGGGGGCCTGGAAAATATTCAGAGAGGTGGCTGAATAAAGCCTGCCCCCACCCTCCCAACTGCTGGTAGTCCAAGGAGGTCTCCCATACAAGTGTTTGCCAGAGTCAACCCCGCTTAGCTTCCAAGATCTGACCATATCGGGCTTGCCTGGGCTATCCATGTCAGGGTGGGACAGGGCATTTTTTAAAGATTGCCCATTTAAAAAGCCACTGTGTGTGGGAAGGAATGATGTCATGGTGGTAACAACCTCTGTCTGATGTGCTAGCTGTCTACATTTTTGAAGCGAAAAAAGCAACTCCATGCTATTCTAACAGTAATATCCTAAGCATAAAGACCTTTCTAAGCCCTTTGACTTCAATGGGTGCAATTCTGCTTAGGATGGCAATGGCAGTGGTCCAATCCAAGAAGTCCTTCAACAGTAATTCTGCAAAATACTGAAGTCCCTCGCTTAGCCTTTCTGTATAAGAGAGGGCAGGTATGTAAGTGAGGGCAAGATGTGCTCCTGAGGCACTTCTGTCTCCCAGCTGGCAGGTTTCCCGAGTGTCTTAATCAGGAAACTATGCATTCCCACCTCTCTTGGTGCCCTGTAATCGTTCATGTAGTTGTCCCCAACATGGGCAGCCAAGGGAGGGGGTACCCTAGAGATCCGCAGGGCTTCCAGAAATATCCTCTTGTCTGGCTTAGCAAAGCCCAAGTTCTCAGAGCTCAAGACAAATTCAAAGTGCTGCTGGAGGTCACACTGAGCTAGAATCTCTGACAACCTCCGGTCAAAGTTGGAGATGACAGCCATGCGGATGCCCAACTGCCGGCACTGCTGGAGGGTCTCACTGGCACCTGGTAGCAGCTCCCAGTTGCGCTTGCTACAGTAATCACAGTAGAGTTTCTCTGCAATGGACAGGAGCACCTTGTCCTCATGGACTCCTGAGAGCCGGAAGGTCTCCATGACTACTTCCAACCACCACTGTTTTGAGCTAAGGCCTCTGTCTAGGCCATAGTTGGGAAAGCGCTGGCCCTGAGCCTTATAGGCCTGGCGGAAGGCTCTGTTGAGTGCTTCAGCTTCCACCTGGAGGCCACGGGCCCGGGCCTCAGCAGCGTAACTCTCGCCCACAGGAATCCGGAGTCGAAGCAGAGTATCTTTCACATCCCATGTCAAAAGTCGTAGCTTTAACATTGTGGCGAACCACTCAAATGGCCTGGAACGACAGACAGGAGAAGTAACAGCAGAAATCCTGTCACACCTTCCTGTTGCTGTGATTTATAGCCCACCCTAACACAAGGGCTTGAGATGACTGTCAGTTCATTTCTAGCAGACGTGTCTGCCATGTAGCAGCACTGTTCCCTTTAAGAGAACCTCAGTATCTGTGATATCTTGTGCAGTGCTCCTCTCCAAGTTTTGAGAACGGGGAAATGGACCTGCTTTGCTCACAGACGGGGTGGGTGGGATGGGGAAGAATTTTTGCTCTTGGGGAAGTTAACCTTGGCTCCTGCACAGACACCAGGCTAGAAAAACACCCTTCATTCTCTGCCAATACAGAATGTTCCAAAATAGCAAAATGCAAATTAAAAGTATAATGATTTACTAAACTGACAGCAGTTTAGTAAAGCAGAATGAATAGCTGTTTAATAATTCACTACGGGCGATCTGAAAGTGACGGAGCACAGTGCAGAGGTTGTGCCCAGGAAAGAGGGCTGTAGTGACTAGCCAGACGATGAAGGCAGCTTCCTTCTTAAACAGCTCTATGTGACTCAAACCAATGACTCATGCAGAGAGACAATGGATAACCTTCCCTGTAGGCATAGAGGAAGCAGTAGATCACAAGTAGGGTCTTTAGTAGAGGTGAAATTGATGGGAATTGAGAGGGGGGAAACTCAAGACAATTCTAAGATTTGCTTGGGAACTCAGATTTGTTTAGAATATATACATCAATTACATTTTATTTTAATACTCAATTTTACATAATATTTGATTTTTGGATTCCACCCCCACAAAATATAGGTTAATTAATTCTCAGCCCATGGGCTACAATAAACAAAAATTGCTAAGAACCCCAAGATATCTAGTCCCCTTTTGAAGCCTTCTAATGCACACACCTCCATCTTGTGGCAGTGAGTTCCACGTTAACTCTGCATTATGCAAATAAGCAATTCTTTTTGCCTTCCTGAATCTGTCTCTCTCATCTTAACTGAGTGCCCCTTTGTAATGCAAAAGAGAAATGATTTTCATCTACTTTATCTGCGCCATCTATAATTTTATAAACCTCTATGATCAGTCCAGTGCAAGTTTGGCAACTTCACGGTTTCTAAAAATTCTTAAAACAGTGAAGTCCTTAAAACTCCTGATTCTTGGTAAGAGAGATTTCCCCCTCCATCTTTACCTGGTCAGGGTGTTGCAGCATGCCCATTTCAACCTGTATTGCCCAGCAGGAAAGGGCAGACAAACCAGTTGGGCAGAAAGGTGAAAAAAGGGCAGGGCTAAACCGGAATGTCTGCATAAGCATGGTGACGATGTCACACAACCAACCAGTCAAACCTGCCACTTGCCTCAAAATTGGTGGGTGAAGCTCTGACAGCGATCAGTCTTCCTCTCTAAGAATGGGGTGAGGATGAAGAGTGTGCTACTTATCACAGTGGGTGAAGGGTATCATATCAGGTATCATACCATATCTGCTCACCCCAAGACCATGTCTAGTTCATAAGGCAGTTATGAGCCTCAGCACCTCTTTTTTAGAAATTAAACTGTCTTTGAGAGTCCAATTCACTGCATGATCTCACACTTGCCCTTCTTGGGCAAGACTGTGTGACTCAGTGGTAGAGCATGTGTTGTTACCAAGAGAAGAAGAGTAAGTTTTTATATCCTTGCTTTCCTCTACCTTAAGGAGTCTCAAAGCAGTTTACAATCACCTTTCCCTTCCTCTGCCCCCAACAGTCACCTTGTGAGGTAGGTGAGGCTAAGAGAGTTCTGAGAGTACTGTGACTGGCCCAAGGTCACCCAGCAGGCTTCATGTGGAGGAGGGGGGAATCAAACCTGGTTCTCCAGATTAGGCTCCGCCACTCTTAATCACTACACCATGCTGGTTCTCACCAGCCACCACAGGTCTCCAGAAAAAAAAGAGTTGTTTATCTTTTAAAACGAAGTGTTACTATTTTGCTTAAAACTGATTTTATAGCTTTGCAAACCACCCCACCACTGATAGAAAAGACAGGATAGAAAGCCAACCCCCAAATCTCATGAAAACAAATAACAGATTTGTCTGGAGGAGGAGACGGGATTTATACCCTGCCCTTCACTCGGAGTCTCAGAGTGGCTTACAAACTCATTTCCCTTCCCCTCCCCTCCCCACAACAGACACCCTGTGAAGTAGGTGGGGCTGAGAGACCTCCGACAGAAACTGCTCTGTTCAAGAACACCTCTGACAGAACTATGGCTTGCCCAAGGTCATCCAGCCGCTGCGAGTGGAGGAGTGGGGAATCAAACCCAGCTCTCCCAGATTAGAGTCCGCGCACTTAACCACTACACCAAACTGGCCCTATGATGACCAGGAGGCCTGGAATTTTGCCCCCCCCCCCAAGTACCCTGAATAGACCATTTTAGCCAGGCTCATCAGAGTTTGGGAACTCAGCAGGGTCAGCCACAGTCAGTACTTGGATGGGAGACCACCAATGAAGACTGGGGTTGCTATGCAAAGGAAGGCAATGGCAAACTGCCTCTGCTCCTCTCTGGCCCAGGACACCTTGCAGATGGGGTTGCCATGTACTGGTTGCGACTCCACAGCACTTTCTTCTTCTTCTTCCCAACACCCCCTTGAACTCAAAAGATCCAAAAGCTCAGTGTAGCACCTTTACTTAGAAGATCTCAGCTTGGCAAACGATTCTCTCAGCCTGAGACCCCAGAGAGCTGCTGCCAGTCCAAGAAAACAATACAGAGCTAAATATACCAATAGACTGACTCTGTTTAAGGCAGCTTCCCTTCCTCTTGCAAAATATCTAGTTCATCATTACCTTCTTGTTTAAGTAATATGTTGGGCAGGGGCTAGAATGTTTCAGTACAGAGTTATAAAGCTTACTCTGTGACCTTGGGTGGTCTCTTTATGCAACCTACATTGTAAGGCTGTTGTGAGGGTGAAATGAGCAGGAATCATTAGTCTCTTGGAGGTATGACAAGATAAAAATCTAATTAATAAATGTTCCAAAATGTATTTACAGTACCAAAGGGAACTTCTAATTATTTTTTTACCTTGCTGCTTCCATCATAATTTCTTTAAATGGTTTAGATATGTATTATTGTATTGCTCTATAATTTTGTTAGCTGCCTGGAGAATCAAAAGACCAAAAATGTGCCATAAAAATTATCTAAATTAATAAATCCAGCATTCCACAATTTGTTACTGTGTGTTTTAATTGCAGCATGGCCTCTGAATATGTACAGAAAACCCCCACACGCAAGCCTGCAATTTGTCCATCACATATTTAGGTAGAAGTCTCAGAAAGCCACTTGAAAAACATGAATAATAGAGAAACCCCAGAAACATTCATAAAGGTAAAGTTTCCCTTGCTCGAAAGCCAGTCGAATCCGACTCTAGAGTTGCGGTGCTCATCTCCGTTTCAAAGCCAAAGAGCCAGCGCTGTCCGAAGACGTTTCCGTGGTCATGTGGCCGGCATGACTAAACACCAAGGCGCACGGAGCGCTGTTACCTTCCCACCGAAGTGGTACCTATTTATCTACTTGCAATGTCTTGCTTTCGAACTGCTAGGTTGTCAGGAGCTGGAACTAGAGCCGGGAGCTCACTCCGTCATGCGGCAACTCGGGTCTCGAACTACTGAACTACTGACCTTCCACAGCCTGCAGTTCAGCGTCTTGAGCCACCGCAGCTCGTACGGGGTATGTTAGTATCTGACAAAAAAAAAATGAATGACATTCCTCTCCACCTTTTCCACAGGACTAAAACTGGGCCGGAATCCATTTCAACTGATAGTTCGGGACTTTGCCCGTACCGCAAAGTTGATTTGCTTTGCTTTGCCGTGCAGTGCCATCTTAGTAGCCCCCTCCCTCCCCCACGGGCATGGCGATGTGTCTTTAGCCGTGGGTGGATAATTTATAACAGGAATAAAGAAAACAGTGGCCGACTCACAGAGGGGGCGTGCAACTGCCAACACGCTCTAAAGCACCATCCCGACCCCTTACCTGTCAACCAAGACTCATGCAGCTTCGTCTGCACTGAGTATGCGCGAAATACTCTCGAAGACGGTTGCTGAAGTCACTTCCGCCCTTATTTTGCCCTAGTTGAGCGTACAGGGCCACTGCCCCCTATATAGGGGGTGGTGTACAGGGCTCTCCGGTCCGCGAAGAGGAGGCGAGACAATCAGAGTTTAACCCCATCCAGGGCTGACTCTCAGTACTTGGTTTTGAACTGCCAGGCCACAGTGTCTTTTAAACCTTGTCAGGTAGGCAGAAATTCAACAGGTGCAACCTCGCTCTCATCACTGCAGATTTTCATGGGGGAAATCTTTGCTTCATGTGTCAGACATCAGAATAATCGCGGTCCTCACCCGAACATGTCAGAATTAAGAGTATCTTTGGGTACATGCAGAGTTCAGTATTCCTTTCTACTTGGGCTCCCAACTTCAGCCTCGTAAATTCCTGGACATTTGGGAGTGGTGGCCTAAGGAAGAGAGAGAACCTGAAGAGTGATGTGATCAGTGTTCCCTCTAAGCTGAGTGTGAGCTAGCTCAGTTTTTTAGCCTCCAGCTCAGGAAGAATGGCTCCAGAGCAAACTAATTTATGCAGTAGCTAAATCGCTTGCTCAAAACTTTAATGCCAGTAGCTCACAAAATAGAATTTTTGCTCACACAATCCCACAGCTTACAGGGAGCATTGGATGTGATGCCGCCGCCACCCCCCACCCCATTACCTCCAGGGAAACTAATATCTGTGACTAGGAGATCAGTCAATTCCTGGAGAACACCAAGCCCTACCTGGAAATTGGTAAACCTTTCTCCCACTACCTAAAATTGTTTTTTTCCCACTTAAAGGCTATAACAGCCAGAAATATAACAGGTGAAGCTTTGCCAACTATAAAGCAGCAGTGATGGGGGAAATAAAGGTAAAGGTTCCCTTGCTCGAAAGCCAGTCGAATCCGACTCTAGGGTTGCGGTGCTCATCTCCGTTTAAAAGCCGAAGAGCCAGTGCTGTCCGAGACATTTCCGTGGTCATGTGGCCGGCGTGACTAAACACCAAGGTGCGTGAACGCTGTTACCTTCCCACCGAAGTGATACCTATTTATCTACTTGCAATTTCTTGCTTTCGAACTGCTAGGCTGGCAGGAGCTGGAACTAGAGACGGGAGCTCACTCCGTCATGCGGTACACTTGGGTCCCGAACGGCTTAACTACTGACCTTCCACAGCCTGCAGTTCAGCATCTTAACCACTTGAGCCACCACAGTACCAGTTAAATTCTGTCTATACGGCAACTATCAAAGGCATAAGTCTCGGGGCTAATATAATAGGTGAGAGAGCTAGTTTTCACCTTTCGTGGTCAGCACATTTCACTTTTTCTAATTCACATCTAAAGGAGTTTGTAAAGGATTTTGAAAAAGCAAATTCAAGTGGTGGATACTCTAGAGGAATAAGTATCATAATTATCTATTTTGAACTGGTTCTAAAGAACTATAATTGCCGCATCATATTTCTGACGTGAACTAATGCAGCTAAGGCAAGGCAGGGCTAGTACCTTAACTGGTGTAGGAGGCTATCTGGGATCCACCCCCCACCAACATATTCTTAGGCTGCAGTCACACACACTAAATAATCCACCTTCAGTCCACTTTTAATGCACTTTCAAAGTGGATTTTGCCAGTTCACACATAAAAATCCAGTTGGAAAGTGCATTTAAAGTGATTGAAAGTGGATTATTTAGTGCGTGTGACCACAGCCCTAGTTAATTAACTCAGGAAAAGAACAGGAACCAGGATCCAGGCAGAATGAAGAACTATGAACTCTCTCCTGTATTGTATTTTGAGCTGGAATAGACATTTTCCCACAAAGAGGGCAGTTGCCAAATTTTCCAACATTTATTTTCACATCAATGTCCCCTTGCATGTTGTGGAGGATTTTGGGACACTAGGGCATAGTTCACACAAGGCATTAGCCAAGACTTGCTTGTTAACAATCTTGAAAACCAAGAATACATCCTATTATTAGCTATGTGTCGGAGGGGAACATGAAGGGAAAGATTTAACAAAGTTTATTCCTCACAACCCAGAGTTCCCTTTACTTTTGTGGACTATGCCTGCCCTGCACTACAAACTGCCACAAACCTACAAGTTTTATAGGCCAACTCCCTCCAACAAACCCTGGGAATTGCAGAGCAGAAAAGACACAGAATTCTTTAGAAATAATCTTTATTTTTTTAGAAATAATCCATAGCATGGGAACCCAAGTAGAAAACTACAATTCCCAGGATTCCCTTGGAACAGGCCCTATCACACCAGGTTAAGACTATGATGGTTCATAACATGATCCCTTTCTGACCTCCTTTTTCAACTAGGGATGCCAGCCTCCCAGCAGGACCTGGGAATCCTCCAGAATTACAGCTCCTCTCCAGACTATAGAGATCAGCTCCCCTGGATAAAATTGATGTTTTGGAGGGTAGACTCTATGGCACTGTACCCCACTGAGGGCACTGTGTCCTCCCCTAGGCTCCATCCCCAAATCCCCAAGAGTTTCCCAACCTGGATCTGGGCTCACAGTCCTACACCCCACATCCCCTGCCAGTGACCAGGGGGAACCTGGCAACCCTATTGAACCAAAACTCAGGCACTCTCTCCCCCAGGCAGACTCATCTGTCCCCTTCTGTTGGCAGCTTCTAGCAAGGACGGAAGACTTGGTTTCGTTTGGCATTCCCTCAGTGATCCCTCTTTCCTGCCCAAGGCTTTACATGTTTTTGTTGGCTTTAATGGTTTTAAAGATGTAGTTCTGTTAGCTACCTCAGTAGCCCTTATGAGTTTAGGACTGCCAGCTCTTGGTTGGAAAGTATCTGGAGATTTTGGGGGTGGAGCCTGAGGAGCGCAGGGACTTCAATGAGGCCTAATGCCATGGAGTCCACCTTCCAGAGCAGCCATTTTCTCCACGTGAACTGATCTCTGTCACCTGGAGATCAGTTGTAATCCCAGGAGATCCCCAGCCACCACCTGGAGGTTGGCAACCTTAGGGCAGAAAGGCAGGGAACTTTAATTTTTTAAAAAAATTCATAGACAGAGGGAAAATAGATTTGAAAGTGTGGGGACAGCAACTCGTGAAATCACAGATGGCCCAGCAGGAGTTGAGAATTTCCTACAGGCAGAATACACCCTCCATAAACAAGAATTTTACACAGCTATATCAGCATCCTCCCACATACCACTACTAGTGTAGCCTTCCTCCTTGCCTGCCCATATGCAGAGCAATATCCTCCTTAAAAGCCCTCCTTCCTCCTGCATGCTGCTGTAAGAACCAAATAAGCCACGACTTCCAGAAAATATCAGTATTTTTTACTTTCCCTCCAAAGTTTAATCTAAAATGATACAAAGAAAGGCTCTGGCTCCGTAGGAGGTGTAGGTGATATTCTCATTGTCCAAGGAAACAATGTATTGGGGGGGGGGCAGTTCATTAGTGGTCAAAGTACACATTAAAGGGCAAATGCTTGTGCGCTCAAATACACTTAAGCTTCAAACCAGTTGCTCATCTGCCAAGCTTAGCCTGGCCCCAGTGGCTTCATCGGGACTACGAGTCACCCCAATTCTGCAGTCTACTTTAACTAGTGATTAACTGATCAAGTCATAGTCCATTTATTGGCCAGCTGTTGTGTATAAAAAGGCCCATTTCAGTGAGAGAAACTGCCCTAGATTTCTAATCATATTGCTGGTTAAAAACATAGGAAACCTACCAGGGAAAAAGTAGTGGTCACATCAGAAGCCATCTAAAATCTGGCCCATAATCTCAAAATAACCCCATCCCTCACATACAGGATGAGTCTATATGCCTGGCAACCATAAAGGTACCAGTGAGCATCTATAGTCAGTCCTACAGCCACTCTTTTGCAGTTTTGGCATGTTTGTGGTAGTTTGTGGAATAAAGGAGCACTGGTTATCCCAGTTAGATTTTGAATTAGGGGATCACAGAGAAAGGGCTGGCCTTATTCCCACAAGGCCTCAGTCCGGCCTTCACAGTTGAATGGCACCTTTATGAGCATCTACTCCTGCTGTACCAACACTTCCAATTAATCTACTACTGATGCGGCAAGGATTTGTGTAGGGCAAAGAGCTTAACTATTCCTTGCTTGTGGCATTTTTAAACATACACATTTTGTGGAAATAGTCCTGGGTTTAAGAGAAGGGTGCACCACCAGCTCGGGATGGAAGGGCCTCAGGATTTGAATACAACAGCCCTTTAGGAGGGATTATTCCTTTGGTGTCTAAGGGGCACTGCAGGCAGGAGGGTTCCCACACCAAGGCCGTGCTTGATCTCCCAAAAATTCTTTTGGTGCCTGCCCCCTTGTTGCCAGCCCCCTTCCAAGCTCCTCCTTGCTCTCCCATCACAGGGACGAGGGAGACGCATGCCTCACGCCTGGTCTTCTTTAAGCCACTGCAGCAGCTGAGGCACATAGTATGTAATGATGATGTCAGCCCCTGGAATTAAGAAAAAAAAAGATTTATTGCAGACAAGAGCAGTTTGTAGATGATGGCCGTAAGACCAGAGAGCCCAGGGTTGAAACTTGCCCTGCCATGATGTTCCCTGGTGACTTTGGCCTCTCGCTTTCCAACCTACCTCACAGGGACATTGTGAAAATAAAAGGAGATCTATGCATGCTGTCTTGAGCTCCCCTGAAGAAGGGTGAGATAAAATTGTAACAAACAAGGATTGAACCTGGAACTTTCTACATTCCAAACATATGCCCTGTTGTTAGTCTACTGCAACTCTAGGCCTCTTCTCAAGTCTCAGCATTTATTTACATACATAGTCCCTGGCTTAAATGTCCTCTGTGCTCCTCCCCGTTTCTCGATTTTATTTGCAAAATTCTGGCATCCCCTTAATTTTCTGCGCTTTTCAGAATATCTTCACTCTTCCACCAATGTTCCTCTGAACATATGTAGCCTTATACCAAATCCATGTAGTTCTTTATACTGATAAGCAGTGGCCCTCTGGGGTCTCTAGGAGAGAAGGGTCTTTGTTAATAGTGGCTACCTGGGACCCCTTAATGGGAGACGCTGGGGAGTAAGTTTGGGATTTTCTGCAAACAATACATGTACTTTCGCACTGAGCTGTAGCCCCTCCTTTGTCCAATGTACCTGCAGGAAGAGCACCTGTCTTTAATTTATTGAGCTGACTACTTTTATGTAGGTGCTTAAGACTACTGACGTGCAAAACACACAAGCACATCAGAAGGAATGCTTCAGGATTCGGTGCCTGTGTCTGCGATGTCAACAACCCAGGAAGGCAGTGGGCACTCTTGCCATGGGGGTCCTCATAGCGCTTTCTGGGCCCCTCTGATCTTCCTTCTTCTCTCACCTGCTCGTCTGAATCCCGCCATGGCCTCCAGAACTGCAGTCTTCAGGTTAAAGGCCCCAGCTTGTGCTCCATGCCACAGCATGGCAAACTCCCCTGAGACATGATAAACAGCCAACGGGTGGGCGGGGTGCTGGAAAAGAAGCACAGGCACACAGCTCCACCAAGATGCTGCAAAGGCCAGAATGCCTTAGTCCACCCCAAGATTATAGGGAAAGTGGTGTAGGCAAAGTCAACCAATGCCATCCCTCATTATTCTGGAGGAGAAGCAGGGGACTTACTTTATCCTTGACTTCCCGCACAAGGTCTAGATAGGGCATCCCTGGCTTTACCATTAGCATATCTGCTCCTTCTCGCACATCCCGGTCCTGCGGGTGGGGTGGAAAGCCGACAAACAGAAGGAAGCTGTTAGATGAAAAATCCTTGTAGCACAGCATGCATGATTGCTGCCTGGGGCAATAAGAAGACTTCAAGGAACAGGAAGAGAGCCCACAGCAGAACAAAGCTGCCCTGTTTCTGCACATGCATCTTCGTCCATGCACACATCATGTGCCAGTAATAGTCATTTGGCTCAGCAAACCTGCCCTCCCCCCAGGTGACTGTTAGGGATGGAAACTTTGAAGGGATACATTTTATAAGGGGTTCGGGTTTCTTTTCACCCCTTCTTACTTTGGGTCATGAAGGACTGCCCACAGACAGGAAGCTGGATGACATAATTTATACCCAGCACTTTTTTTTTATGGTAATAGTCAAGGGACACGAGAGGCTGTCTTACACCTGAGAAACTGCAGCCCCCCTGGGAATTCTCTTACGCCATAACTAAAACTCCTTTTCATACGACAAGCCTTCTTTGTAGCAGTAATTTCTGTCCAACAAGGTAAGGTACGGGAACGGCCTCTTAAAATGGTCACCTGCCGTTAATTAAAAATCCACTCCAGCTGACCAGACAGAAGATCCATATATTCAGAGTGTATCTTTCTCATGAGGGAGAGACTTTCAGACTATTACTGTGTATAGTGTGATCTTTTAGATCAAGGCAAATTACCTTATTTTTACAATGCTAGTGTACACTAAACCCAGTCATTAACTTTGACAGCAGAAGGGAGAGGGGAAAGGGGTGGTGGTGAAGGAAGTATGTGGGAGTAGACCACACCGGCAAGCTATGGTTTGGTGCTATGCCTGAATGCTGTCAGTGTCTTTCCAGTGCGGATGCTTGAGTTTAATTGGAAATAGCAGGGATTAAATTTGGACCTTGCCACATGCAGCTCATGTGCTCTACCATCAAAGGGCTCCCATTTAGAGTTCGCAAGGGCCTGATTCTTGATCCCATCTCATTACCAGGTCACCCCCCCCCCCCCCCAAATGGTATGTTCTCAACAAACGGATGGGGGCAGGGAAACCTTAGCACAATCTGTAAGCAGACGACCTCGTATCAAGCTCAGCCTTAATCTCCGTTCCCAAACAAAGTAAATCCACTAAGAGGATCTCTGATTTGTGTTGCAAGAAGGCCAGGGTGATGGATTTTCACAGCCCAGCGTCCCTTAGAATAATGAACCCAAGTCTTCCCAGCTGAGTGCTTTTATGTGGCGCCCAGTACACCACCAGCAGCAGCTAAAGCTTTGAAAGAAGAAGACAAGGATGGAGACTGAGGCCTCTTCTTCAGGGCCAAGTGGAATCCCCTGGCTTGGGACACTCAGGAGGCCTCCAGATGGGGCAACTCACCACTGCTCGCACAGCCAATCCTCGAGCCCCTGGAGGAAGCTGGTAGCACCGTCTGTCTCCAAAGGCGGGTTTGGACAGGGCTGCATCTCTTGGGGGGGGGGGGGAGAGAAGATCAGGGAAGGTTACTACAAGTTATTTCCCCACACAGTCCCACAAAGAGAGGCCTTTTGGTTAACTTTGGTCTTCCTTTCAGAAGTAGGGGGAGAGGACAGATGGGTCTATTTTATGTTACAATGGCAATGATCCCAAAATACCTGATACTTAAAAAAAATCCCAGTGCTTTCAAATACAAGTGAGCACACTGTAACTCCACCCTTTGGCTCAAAATTATGATTTTTTAAAAAATTTGCAGCTCTGCTTTGACTATACATTAATATTTACGTATTCTTATTTTTAACACTGCTTGCAGATAGATTTCTATGACATTCGTAATCTATATATCTAATTCTCAAGTCGCCCCCTGGTGTGCGGATACTTAAATCCGCACATCGGGGGCACTTGGGGGGGAGGGAGAGGTTTGTGCGCACATGGGGCAGTCCCCACGTGTGCACAAAAATCCCAAATCTGTAAAAAAATATCGGGGGGATACTTAAATCTCCCCGAAACTCACAGAGCGTCCCCTGCGCATGCGCAGGGAACACTCTGCAAACTCCGGGTTGAGGGAGGGGGAAACAGCGAGGGCCGAGTGGCTTCCCGCTCGCCCCTCGCTTCAGTGCCGGGTTGGGGGGGAAGAGCAGCGAGGAGCCGGGGGGAGAGGCAATGGGGGGGGGAG
>NW_015173687.1:471500-489639 GCF_001447785.1 Gekko japonicus | reverse complement strand
ACACAGGGGGGGAACCGGCAGGATGGAGGAATACTTACCTCCTCCTGCTGCTTCCTCCTCTGCCTCCCCCCCCCCGCGAGTATCGCAGGTCCACCCCTTGCTATACTTATAAATTTGCCATACTAACTCAAATTGATTTATTTTTTTATCCTTTCACTGTGAACTTATGGAAGGTTTTATCCTTTCACTGTGAGCTTATGGAAAGGAAAGAACAGATTCTTTTAAAACACACAAGACACACAAAGCAAGGCCTTGTAAGGGTCCTTTCCCTTCCCCAAACCCTGCCTTCTTCAGGATTCAACACCACCACCCCCAAATCTCCAGGTATTTCCCAACTCAGAGCTGGCAACCTGGGGGGGAGGACAGGCCTCAGATTGGGTCTGTTCAGATCTGCCACTCAGCTTAGAGATCAGTCAGCAATGAAACCAGAGTTACAATATTGCCCCAGCTTGCTAGGCCAATGGAAACCCTCCTGTTCAGAAGTCAGAAATGAACTCTAAGGCTCAACGCAGTCTCACCTAAAAGGTCCATAAAAGCAGGAAGCAAACTTGGCACTGTAGCTCATGACCGAAACCTGCAGACACAACAGAGACGAGGGTGTGCCAGGGGCTCAGTTTGAGGCCTCTCACCATGCCCTCCAAGCAGGCTCTTGAAAACCACAACTGGTGTGCCTCAAGAGCCTAGTCATGCTCTGGAACCCTTACAAGTGCCCCCGCCCCCACCAACCTGCCACAAGCCTGAAGGAAGAGAAAACTGACTGGAGGTTTCAGAGCTATGGAGAATTTGGACAAGGTTAGGTCTCACTGCAGAATATGACCTGCAGACAGGAAACAGTATCTGAAGTCAAGCTGACATGAAAAGAATTATGCTCTACAGTTGTGTTCAGCCAAAAGCACTCATGTTCACAGCCGCCACCCTGTGTACATAAATTTGTTGCAGGGGCCAGGGCGTGGCACACAGATTAGGTGCGGGCTCATGTAGCTAGGGGGCACTCGCATGGCAGCCTCCAATCTCGTTCTGTGGCCTTCTTGCCCACCTTGTTGCCCATGTCATTGGAGATCAGGGCCTCCTTTATTGCACGGATACGTCCGTCCATCATATCCGAGGGGGCCACAATATGGCATCCTGGAAGAAACATGAAGGACACAAGAGGTTCCAGGTAACAATGAAGCTATGCAAGTAATACCTTGACTGGCTGGTTTATTAAACACGCAGAGGTGAAAGCCAGCTTGCATGATTCATGGTTTGTTTCCTCTTATACAATTATGTGTAATGGGGGAGAAAACTGACGGAGAGAATGTTCTTCCACTCCCCAAATACTAGCACAAAATGAAGGTGATGGGCAGTAGAGTCAGGACAGGTAACAAGAAGTATTTCTTCATGTAATGCATATTTAACTTGTGGAACTCAATACCACAGGGTGTAGGATTAGAGAAATTCAAGGCGGTCAGGTCCCATCAATGGCTATTAGCCATTATGCCTAAATGGAACCTCCATGTTCAGAAGCAGTATTACTGGATGCCAGTGGCTCAGGTGGCAAGCACAGGGCAAGGCTTTGACCTTCCAGGGCATCTGGCTGGCCATTGTTGTGCCACATGGGCTTTTGTCCTGATCCAGTGAACATCCTTATGATGTTTTATTGCTTACGACAGCATTTATATATATATATATATATATAATGGCAATGGAATGGATTCAACACTCACCTGCCTTGGCGTAAGCCAGTGCCACCTCTGCCAGTCTCTGGCAGCTGGCCTCATTCTGGAGGGTGCCATCCTCCCGAAGGATACCTGAAAGACCAAGTGAACCCATAAAAACCGCTATCTGTGTCCAGTCCCAGATGTGATGGGAAGAGGCCTCATTCTCCACCTGTTCCGACTTTCTCACTGCTTCAGGTAGGACTGTGTGAAGCAAGCTCAAGAACTAGTCAGATCTATTGCAGAAGCAGTACCCCGGCTATTACCACACCATTTCATCTTGTATTAAAAACAAAAACTCAGTTTCTAGCCCCCAAGACTGAAATGAAATGAATACAGAAAAAGAAACACAGGGGACAGGGAGGGGCAGGAAACCCTGAACAGTCTTCCCAGTGGTCAGAAAACAGCACATGGGCTCTTTTGCACAGATCTCTAGTCCCATGCAATAAGGAACATCTGCCGTGACAATCTGCTGACCCAGCAGAAAATACAAACCGGGCTGCAGAATTTTCTTGCTACAGATACGATATTGTTACTGGTTGGTGTTTTAACCTTGCCTTTCGACCAACAACAAAAACTGGTTCTCAAAGCACCAACAATGAATGCAAATGATCCATTCCAGTTTTAGCGAAATGTCATTTCCAGACACAGTGGCAGAGGAGCCCAGGCCGCTGCCTCTTCCCCCTCTGGCCTCATCTAGTCCAACGTTGAGATGTACAATCTAAACAGCATCTTGGCCCTATAAACAGAGGGCAGACAGCATCAGTGCCCCACAGGACTTACCACAATGCCCATGGGAAGTGTATGGGCACAGGCAGACATCACAGGCTATCAGCAGCTCTGGGAATTCAGACCGGATCATCTTCACAGCCTGGATCGCCGGTGTGTCCTTCGCATCGGCTGCAGAGCCTCCTTCATCCTGAGGGGAGGGGAGCAAGACATGAGTAACTGGGGATGCCATGTGGTCTAACTAGAGGAACTGGGCCACAGCCAAATGGTAGAGCACAGGCTATGCGTACGGAAGGTCCGGGATTCACACTGCAACTGCCATCACCACTGCTGCCCCTTTTCGCACCTTGGCTGCTTTCGTCGGGACACCAAAAATCAGAACGCACTTCAGCCCATCAGCCACCAGGGGGCGCAGCATCTCCTCCAACTTGTTGACTCCATACCTGAGGAGAAGGAGGGTCAGATCAGCACACAAGGCATTAGGGTTTTCTTCACACAGAGATGCCGTCATGGAGCAAAGCTGGACCTGGAGGACTCTGGCTTCTTAAGCAGTTAAACTAGGGTGTAGGGAGCAAGTTAGACATACAAGATGGAAAAGCAGTAGGTGGCATCATTTTGTGACTGTAGCAAAACCTCCCAGTCCAACCTCAACCAACTTCACAGAACTCACCTGGTCGGGTCTGCCACAAAATCAGTGACTCTTACAAACGATTCGGGGGGTGGGGGTGTTCTCAGACATGCAGTCTGTTCATGCAGGGTTCTGGTCAGATGTATTGGGTCTCAATGCCACACCACAGATTATTGAGCACGTCTTAGAATATATTTGCCACCGTCCTGTAACTGCTTGTTGCAGGGCAAAACCTGTACCACCAGCCTCAAACTTCTTAAAGAGACCCTGAGAAGCTTCTAATTTCCTGCAACAGTTTCACTACCATACCTCTCAGGACAGTCACAGGATTAAACTTTGTAAATGATATTCTGTAAAGCACCATGCATATTTGATGGTATCATATACATTAAAATAATGAGCTTTTACATGAAATTATACACTATTCTGTTAAAAGTCATCAGGGAATTGGGGGAGAAGGGACAAGTATCTCCTGTCTTCCTTTAGAGTACAAGTTCAGGCCAACCTCCTTTGTAGCTAACAGCATCATTAAAACTTCCAGGCCAACATAAACACGGATTCCGCCGCCACAGCCGAGGCTGGAGACCTTCAAGCAGCTTTGGGCTCCCCACACAGCCAGGGCAGATTAGGGATGGGTGAGTTTTATCTGACACCAAATGAGTGGACTCATTCCTTGGGATGGACCTTATCTCTCAACTTCCATTTGCAGCCAGCAACAAAAGAGCCATTATCGTGGGGAGGCAGCGCCAAACCCAGCACCCTCATGGAGAGAGGAGAGCATTGGCTCTACCCTTGAAGACTCCTTTATCTCTCAAGCCCCAGAGACCGTCTCCCCATGCAAGTCCAGGGCAAAGGCAAGCAACAACGCCTACACATTACCTTCTTCCCTCTCACCAGAAGAAACCAGCTGCACCCTAGCTTCAGAAATAAATATATTTCCAACCAGATCTTTACTTGCCCAATGAAGGACAGCTCCACTCACCAAAATCCTCTTAGGAGCCATGCCCACCCCCTCATCAAACCTTCCTCACCCCCCTAGCAGTGCTCTCCAAGCCCACCCTATCTCGATTCACATGTTACCCACAGAGCTTAGGTATTGGTTTTCCTGCAGCTGTATCTCACATTCCTTCGTCTGATGTGTGTGAAATAAGGACATCACATGGGAGGGACAAAGGAAGTTCCTGGGTCAGAGTTACTGGAACAAACTGGGCACAGGGGTGGGAATTTTCAATATGGCTCATCCTTCCCATACGTTTTCCTCCTTTTATACCGTTATGGCCATGAAGTGAAAAAATCAACTCTTAGCTAAGTGAAAGGAGGCTAGAAGGTGTTTGTTCTGAAGCGTTTTCCCATGACATCTGAAGCTGAATGGAGCTGACTTTACAATGTCTAGAACTTTATTATTATTATATGTGGTTTTAATATTGTATTTTAATATTGTATTTATATAAATTGTTGTCGTGTTTATATGTACCGTTGTATTTCATCTGCTGTAAGCCACCCTGATGGAGCTGCGGTGGCTCAAGTGGTTAAGACGCTGAACTGCAGGCTGTGGAAGGTCAGTAGTTCAGCAGTTCGAGACCCGGGTGCCGCATGATGGAGTGAGCTCCCATTTCTAGTTCCAGCTCTTGCCAACCTAGCAGTTCGAAAGCAAGAAACTGCAAGTAGATAAATAGGTACCACTTCGGTGGGAAGGTAACAGCGTTCCATGTGCCTTGGTGTTTAGTCATGCCGGCCACATGACCACGGAAACGTCTTCGGACAGCGCTGGCTCTTCAGCTTTGAAACGGAGATGAGCACCGCAACCCTAAAGTCGGATTCGACTGGCTTTCGAGCAAGGGAACCTTTACCTTTAAGCCACCCTGAGCTGGCCGTGGCCAGGAAGGCGGGATAAAAATTTAAATAAATAAATAAAATATGGCTATTGGTGGTTACTATATGCACCTACTAGCCAGAGTATGGAGACCAAAACCAGCTAATGAATTTGGAGAGTACAAGGCAAGAAGAGAAACTATTTTGAATTAGCATATAGCCAGCCAAAGAGATATATCTGTTCTTCAGCCAGCTGGGAAGAATCAGCTACAAACTGATGGTGCTTTCAGAGCTCATACCTGGGGCGGGGCCGGAACACCGTATCAGGCCCTGGGGTTCCAGGAGGACTTGGTCCTAACTTCAACCCTTATCACCAAAAAGGATATTTCAAAAACTAAATAGATCTTTCTTCCATGGTTCATGAGATTTTATTATGGGATGGGAGCAGGGCCCGTGTTTCAACCTTGTGCCAGGCCCAGAGAAATGATGCTTTGGCTGTTTTGCAGACTTAGCGCTGTATGTCTGGAGGCCTGTCAACTGCCCCTGCTCAACTTGTACATTTGTAAATGAACAGCGATGACAGACCTCTATGACCCTTTCCCAGCTTTCCCTCTCCAAAACTTCCTGCAAGCAGGGAGCCCCAGAACAACCGGAGCGGCATCGGATGCATCTACAGGGAAGCCACATGCCCATGAAAAGAGTCCTTGAATGACTTACCGGGCCTGGCCAGGGAGACTGGGAATGGGCTCCACGGCATCAGGGCTGTCTCTGAAAGGGTTAAACAGGAGAAAGAGATGAGCCATTCAGAGGTGCCTGGTACGGGCTGTGCTCTTGGCTCAGGCTGAAAGCAACTCAGGGAAGCGGAAAAGGCAGGCAGCCTGAGAAAGCACTTCTGCAGTGATCCAATACAATACAGCACGGGCCAGATCCTGCAGCTCTTGGGGAGTAGGAAGCAGCTGCACAGGCAGGATGCTGCCAACAGTCTAGTCACAGTGTTTCTGTCTCAAGGAAGCCAGAGGTTTTCTTTCCTTCGATCTGACTGATTCTTGCTGCTGGTAAACCGAAGGACTCCTGACCCCTCCAATGACAGCAGCCGGGAGACTACTGACAGTGACTTAGTGAGGTCTGACGCTTTGCTCCCCAGAAAAAGGGGATGCTGCGTACTTCAACGCTTCTCACTGCAAGGCAGCAGTAGGCAGAGAGCCCAAGATCTGAGCTCTAGTTGAACTGTTGCTGAGTGGTAGCTAACCACAGTCCCCTACTCAAATCTGCCAATGAGTTCACTTGATAGCTATAGGTGTTCTCTCTGGCCCCCTAAGCTCCCTCCTATCTGCAGTATGGGGATGATACTGGCCTACTTTAACGGGTTATTGTAAGGATCTGAGCACTAAGTTGGTTAACGATACGCATTCCCCCCCTTTCCACAAACGCACATCTGACTTACGTAACGAAGATGGGGTAGATGAGATTGGTGGCGTCAAAAGCAGTGGCTGACGTCTGCCACGAGCGCAGCACAGGGTGGAAGTAGCCACTGTGCAAAAGAGACTCTAGCTGCATCATAAGTGCTCACCAGTAGGGTTCTGGTAGAAGAGATTCTGAAATATATAAACAGCCACCAAGCAGAGTGGTTTTAATGTGGAACATGTTCCTACACACTCATATTCTACCATGTGCAGTCCTGTTGCCCTCAGAGAATTCATTACAGCTGCCCATTGTCTGGGCAGGTCAGTAGCGGCACACATTCTACGAAGCACAGCTGCCATTCATTATTTTCACATGAAGGAATCCCTGATCATCATCTATGGCAAGCAGTTTGTAAACTTCTGGCATAATACAGGACACCAGTTCACTCACAAATTGCAATCAAACTGAGATACACGCAGCCTACCTGGAAAGGGCTTAATCTGAGACAGCCTTAGAATACAAGAAAGATATCATGAACAGAAGTCCCCTTGAGCATGTGTAAGGTATTTCCCTCCTCTCTACTGTGCTTTACAGGAGGTGGTTTCTACAGCAGATCAAAGCACTTTTTGTTTGAGAAATGCATCATTATCTGTCCTCTTGCTTTCCAGCTAGAATCAGCTTTTGAAAGTAGGTCTGCATCCAGGCATGAAGGAGGGTGCCTGGCTACTTCCTGCCCACCTTCTTTAAGATTGATCCAGTTCGGGGTGGGGGGTGGGGGAGAGACACGCACCCTGCAAGATTACCCAACAATGCTGTAGGCAGACCTTTTATTTGAGGCAAGGCCTTATCCCAGAACCCAGGCTCAAGGTCACGGCTCAGATACTGGAACCACAAAGTATGAAGATGCGCAGAGTGCCTTAACTGCCTTGTCAAGTAGCCACATCTAGCCTGTGCACAGCACGGATGAGGTATGAGGACTGCCCAGCACCTCTTCTTTGGAATTTTAAACTCTGCTCCCTTGGTGACCTTGGGCCAGTCACTCTCTCGGCCTTGCCTACCCCACAGCCTTGTTTCTAAGACAATAAACAAGAGAAGTGAGAACAATGTACATAAGCCACTTTGGATCCCATTGGGAAGAGAAGCTGCATAGAAATACCTAGATAATAAAAACTTGCTGTGACATTAAAGTCCATTTATGTGTCTCAAAGTACAGTCCAAGATCTGCTACCCTGACCTGGATGGACCACGCTAGCCTTGTCTCATCAGATTTCGGAAGCTAAGCAGGGTCAGCCCTAGTTAGTACTTGGATGGGAGAGCCCCAAGGAAGTCCAGGGTTGCTATGCAGAGGCAGGCAATGGCAAAACCACCTGGGAAAATCACTTGCCTCGAAAACCCTACAGGGCTGCCTTAAGTCAGCTGTGACTTGATGGCACTTTCCTCCACCACCAATTTTAGAGACTAATATTCAGCAAAACACTCAGAACCAACCCCCTCCAGCAGGTTCCACTTATACCAAATGGATCCAACCACCTTGGCTGACTCTAATCTGGGAGAACCAGGTCTGACTCCCCACTCCTCCACATGCAGCCAGCTGGGTGACCTTGGGTCAGTCACAGTTCTCTATCAGAGCTGTTCTCTCAGAGCTCTCTCAGTCCCACCCACACAGGGTATCTGTTGTGAGGAGAGGAAGGGAAGGAGATTGTAAGCCGCTCTGAGAATCCCAAGTGAAGGGCAGAGTATCGATCCAGTCTCCTCTTCTTCTTTGCACATACAGAAAACAGCCATTACAAACAGCAGGAAAAATAAGTAAGCCACTTACAAATCCTGTCTGTAACTACTCATGAAACTACACATTTTAGAGCAACACATTACAAAAAAAAAAACAACAGCAGAGAGAAAGTCTGGGATGTGTTCTGCAGTTCACTTTTTGTCAGGGCTCAAGGCCAGGCTGAGGAGACGGTAACTGCTGCAACACAAAACATGTTGCAAAGAAGAGAGCCGCAGACTTGGCCAAAAAAAATCATATAAGCAGCTAAACCCTGCTGGCATCTTGGTGTCAACACCTCTGGCATCTTGGTATCAACAACAGCTGGCCAGATACAACTGTGAAGCCCACAGACAGGGCACAAAGGCAACACTACTGCCTGCACTCTCAGCAAATAGTATTCACTGCCTCCAAACTTGGAAGCTCCAATTAGGTGTTGCAGCCCAAAGCCTACTGAAAGATCTGTCCGCCCTTTGTCTCATCCCATCCCCTTTTAAGGCCACCTAAGAAAACTACTGCTGCAGCTGGTAGCTACAAACTCTGTAATTTAAGCACAGGGCTGATTTTGGACTGCTTCAAATCTACTGTTATTAGTTACATTGACATTACTTGGTCTACTTTCCAAGGCTGTTGTTAGGACTACAATATACATGGAACGCTAGACACTATTGCTACTATGGTTTTCAAGCATTATTACTAGGAGTACATAAAGCTTTGGATCGTTGCTTACCAGACAGATCCCTGCCCCTAAACTATTCACATGCAATCTTAAAACGATTCACATCTCGTTCCCGGGGAAAGCAAAAGGAAAGGAGAGAAGCCAGTAAAAGTCTCACACACGTAGCTAATCTATCACACATCAAACACCACTTTCGCGTCTCCACCTTCTCACCCCAGGCCACGTCATGTGCTTAATTGCAATTAGTTTGTGCAACTGGCTAAGCTTACACGTTCAACCGCAAGCCACAAAACGCTGAGTAACAAACAGTGCAATCCTACGAACGCTGTCCTGGGAATAAGCGCCACTGAATAGACCAGAGTAGGATTCCGAGTAGTAGATCTGCCCCCAAAACGCAAGGTCTCGCTTTGCTAACAGGATTTCTGCGAAGAGGTTAACCGTTAAAGGGAACTACAGTCTTCAGTAATTACCCAGAACGTAAACGCAAGCCTTAAGCCTCCAGCATGCCCATAAATCCTTTGGAATGCAGGAAGGCTTGCTTCCAAGACCCAGTTGCATGTTGCTTTGTAATAATATAGTAGTGCGGAGTTCACCGGCCGGGCTCCATTCGGTGGGTAAGCGAGCTCGAGAAGAGCCAAGCCGCCGGTCCCCAGCACCGAGTCGGTTCCCCAAGAAGCCACCACGAACGCGCCACACTCTCCTACCTCAACTTTACTCCCCATGAGCCAATCATTAACCCCTCACTACCTGGGATGAATGCAGTCCTTGCAAAGCATTTCCCACACTATAAAAATCAGTAGGAATGACTAAATACATCGAAAATAGGAGCAATTTTTTCTTGGCCCTCACCCCAGAAGTACAGACCAGAAAGCTGCAAGACAGAATGGAGGAGGAAGAAGAAAACACGTCCGGGACAAAGATCACCGTCCAAGCATAGAGCAAAACCCACGCGCTTATCCCGCAGAAGAAGCCCCGCAGATCTCCCCCTGCGTCAACTCAGCCTTGGTCCTGCGTCTTTCCGGAAGCCCGGGTTCTCATCCGACGTGATCAAGCCACCCACAACCAATGCATTCAAAGGAACCCAAAACCATCTTACCCACTACTAGGAACTCGTCCTTATGCACAGATGAAGGTCCGCGCGTGGGAAGAACCCCAGCCTTTTCCCAGCAGCCCCCACGACCCCGCCCCTTATTTGCATGGCCCCGCCCTGTTCCGAGTGCCGCTTAAAGAGTCAGGCTCGCGTCGCAGAAAACTCGACTCGCGTTAGGCGTCGTCGCTCTGCTTTCGTATTCCTGCTGAAGGGTTGCGATTCGAAGCAGGATAGTTTATTTTGTGAGGATACGGTGGGGGCTCAGCTCAGACTGGAAAAGCACCTGTTGACCTAGACCTTCTCCTTAATTCCTTGATGTGTTAGGGTTCGCTATACTAACTCAGCGATGAGAAAAACGCACTCTGCACGTTCTCAAGTGCCACTGAACACTCAGGGGTCATTTCCTGCAGGAGGGCACAGGAGTGGAGCTCCGGCAGTAAAGAGCCCAGGGGGCAGGCACATGCAACAAGCCCCACCCCCTTCTCCCAGCAGCCCTTAGAGCAAGAAGCAGCCAGGTAAGTTGCAGAGCCCCCCTCCCCTCCACACCCTGGTCCAAAACAGTCCAGTGGCACCTTTAAGACCAGGTTTTATTTAGGTACAAGCTCTCCCTCCTCTGCGAGGACAGATCTGCACTGCCCCCAATAGCTAGGAATCCAAAACAGTCCAGTGGAGCCTGAGTGGTGGGTGTTGCCTTCTGACACACTTCCGGTGATGTCAGGGGGTGTCATATGTAAATAAGTTATGCTAATGAGCTCCTGCCCCTCTTTTTCTACGAAATGACCCCTGTGAACACTGATGCTGGAGTTGAGTCTAGACAGAAATGAGAAAGCATTACAGAACAGGTTAAGCCTGCCTATTGGAATTTATTAGTGGTGCTACCTAAATGGAACTTCCATGATATATAGAAGTAATCTATCCCTAAATCCCAGATGGTGGGATTATACAATAGCAGAGGCCACCCACCACTATCAGGCTCCACTCAGCAGTTTCCAAAGGTGTATGGCTTGCTGTTGTCAGAAACACTCTGTTGGACTAGATCAGTCTTTGCTCTGATCGAGTAGGGCTTTTCTTGTGTTCAAGTATTTTATTTAGTGAATCATTTATTTGTCATTTTTCTACCCAGTGAGAACCCAATACAAATAGGTTAAAGTCAATCAATCAATCAGAACCTTTATTGGCATATTGACAGAACATACAATAGGTTCAAGTCAAATGTCTCGTTTGAAACCATAAAGCACCATAATATTTCTTATGTTCACACTACACCCAGTGTGGTACAGTTCTTAAGTGTCTCACAGTGCAATTCTATGCAGTTACTCCAGTCTAAACCCATTGATGTGAATGTCCTTGGAATGGAGTAGGTCCTGGAGGAGAAATTTAGGCTGCTGGGCAGGAAACCTAGGTCCAGGACCTCCAAGGTAGCTTTCTCAGAAGTGCTACCTGTTCCACGTGCAGGGCTGGAGAGACAGGCACAGATCAGGAGTCTCAATGTGTGGATGAGACAATGGTGTAGGGGGGAAGGGTTCAAGTTTGTTAGGCACTGGGATGCTTTTTGGAACAAGAGGGAGCTGTACAGGCGAGACGGTCTCCACTTGTCCCGAGAAGGAACCAGGCTGCTGGTGCTTAAAATCAAAAAGGTGGCAGAGCAGTTTTTAAACTGAATATTGGGAGAAAGCCGACAGGAGATGAAAAGTCTCTGGTTTGGGTTGGCTCATCTCGGAGAGATGAGGGGGTACCTGTTGCTTTTCTACAGGGAGGTGGATAGAAAATGTCTACTGAGACCATGGCTAGTGACATGGACTGCCTGACAAAAACTTGGTGCGATGAGGAAAATCAGTGGGGTACGGTGATTCCCAGTTATATATTATATCGGAAGGATGGGGGGGGGGGAAGGGTTGGAGGGGGGGTGGCTCTTTATGTCAGAGAGGGTATAAAGTCCAGAAAGACTGAGAGGCTAAGAGGAGTACCTCTGCACAGGATTGCACCATCAGACTACTATCTAAAAGACCCAGGTTCAAATCCCTACTGTGTCATGGAAGCTTGCTGGGTAACCTTGGGCCAGTCACATTCTCTCAGCCTAACCTACATTGCAGGGTTGTTGTGAGGATAAAATGGAGATGAGAATGATATAAGGTGCTTTGAGTCCCCATTGGGGGGGAAAGATGCAGTATAAATGAGTTAAACAACTAAATACATTCAGGAGTCATTTCGTAGAAAAAGAGCTGCAGGAGCTCATTAGCATAACTTATTAGCATATGCCACACACCCTGACATCACCAGAAGTGTGCACCAGCCCCTCTGACAGGCAGAAGCACCTGGGATCCATTCTTTCCCCCCTCTCCCTTCCCTTCACCTCCAAGTCGGGTGAAGGAAAAGGGGAGGGGGAGGATCTCAGGCGCTTCTGCCTGACAGAGGTGTTGGCGTGCCCACAGCTAGCCTGGGTGAATTATAGAATCGTAGACATAGAGTGGGAAGGGACCTCCAGGGTCATCTAGTCCAACCCCCTGCACAATGCAGGAAATTCACCAATATCCCAAACACACCCCAGTGACCCCTGTTCCACGCCCAGAATATGATTATAAAAACCCCCAGGATCACTGGGGGGCCAAACTGGCCCGGAGAAAAATTGCTTCCTGGCCCCAAAGTGGCGATCAGCATTTCCCTGGGCGTGTAAGAAAGGGCCATAAGCACTGATGCAACCCTTCCTGCTCTACCTCTCGTGATTTGCCTAAGTTCACACAATCAGCATTATGATCCTTTTAAAGTTGAAAGCATGATATAAATGCAAAGGACTATTTGTAAGATTATCTGTAAGACACAAGACCAGGACGCATCTCACTTCTAGGAATCACTTGGAGAGACCCTATCTGTTAGATCACGCTAACAAAGGATCGGAGAATGATTTCAGCTCAGTGATTTAGCTTTATTGAAGTAGCGAACAAACACTCAAACGCATTCAAAACCAGAACGGTTAACATTGGGAGCAAGGCTCCTTTTAAACATTACGGGGCTAATATAGCCACGCCTATTTACAGATAACAACCAATGAGATTGAGTAGTTAAAGACCAATAAGAGTCTTTCCCTCGCTGGAGCTTGTGCAGTTCCTAATTGGTCGCTGCTAGAGGGCGACCAATGAGAGAGCGGTTTGGAGGAGCCTTCGTCTGGCTCAAGCTTTGCATGGGGAGTGAATGAGGCGATTCATACAAGCGATTTCAATACATTACACTATCACTCAGCTTCCATTGCCCCACACACACCCCACACTGGAATAAGAACATAATATCAGGCCATACCGCATTGCAATAAAGCCCCTACAACTGTATACAGAAATACTGAGCTTCCCTACCATTTGCCACAACTAGCCCACCACACAACCAGGATCAAGACTCCTAAGTGGACCAACAGACAGGCATACACTCGTTTGAGAAACTGAGTATTACATTACAACACCTCTGGAACATTACAGATCAGTAGAGGCAGCACTGCACAGTGGTCAGAGTTGCAGATTGATGTGAGGAGACCCAGGTTTGTATTCTCACTCTGCTGGCTGAGTTACCCAGGCCAAATCTCCCCTTCTCTACCTAACCTACCCCATAGGGTTGTTGTGAGGATGAAATGGAGACTCATGGGCAGGGTCCCCAGCTTCCCTGGCAGGAACACTGTGTTAAGAAATCTCTCACAATTATGCAGCCATAGCAGGCAGGAGGGAAGGAGGTGAATACCTCCAGCGCCAGAGACATCACACGCGAGAGGTGGAATTTGCCCTACGAGTCCAAGGCCACCACCCCGAGGCTCAGGGAGGCAAGGGAACGTTTCGCCTCCCCCCTCCCCCCGCGCGGGCATTGCAGCTGCCGCCGAAAACAGTGGCGGCGGCCATAACTTTTTAAAGAGCCCCTCCCGAGAGCTGGGGGAGCCAGAATGACCTCTTGCGTGTGATGTTCAAGTGGCATCACACGCGAGAGGTGGAATTTGCCCCTATGAGTCCAAGGCCACCACCCCGGGGCTCAGGGAGGCAGGGTAACGTTCCCCCCCTCCACCGTGTCCCAACTGATGGCTGGTGGGAGCAGGGGGCGGGGCTTATGTGCCCGCCCTCTGGGCTCCTGACTGGTGGAGTGGTGCCCAGTGCACTCTGGCAGGAACCGAGGCCTGATATACATTTTTGATTTATACCCTGAACCCCCAAAGGCAAACTGGAGCCCATTTTATAATCTTCTTATATTGTGGTTTGCCAGGACAATACTTCTTTCTTATGGCTCCACCATTACATTGACAACATGTAAAATCATTGATTGGATATCTTTATTATGTATTTAGTGCTGCATTTATTTTACAGCTTTCTTCTATCGTGGTGTACACAGGAGGTTGCTGTGTCAAGTGTCTTTTGACCACACCTGCCTGGAGCATGTGACTATTTTTCACACCAGCTTGACATGTCCAAGTGGAGTCACTGGAACCGAAAGTAACAAGGTGATTGGTGTCTGCCCCCCCCCCTCCCCGTGAGAGCTGCCCAACAGGGAATCGACAGAGCTCTAGTATGGGAAATATGCATGGACTTAGGCCAGTTATCTAACCTACATTCAAGAAATCACTCTGTCCACAACTTGATGGTCCTGGAGGACGAAGGATGAATGCAGACCTGGAATTATTTTTTCTTTATTATTTAAATTCCTGTGTCCCATATGGGTTCACTGAGATTCCTCCCCTGCTTCACCTGCAGTCTCTGAGGCCATAAAGAGCAACTTTTCCATTATCATGGAATAGCAGGTAGTCTTAATAACCACTGGATTAGGGGAAGCCCAGTGTCCAAGTATGACAGCATAGCAGCTTTGTAAATCTGAGCCCCAGTTTCTCTCACATGGCAACACACCCTTTTGAGACTGGGATTAACATCTGGCGAACAAAATGGCTGGCTCCATATCTCTGCTCAACAGGGCTGTGCTACAGCCAGCCTAATGTGGTGGTCTGAATGTCTGAGTAATGTCTGGGAGACCCCATGATGCTGCCGAACCTTGCTAGGTGACTGTGGCCCACTCTCTCTTTTTCTCTCACCTTGACCTGCCTCACAGGATCATTGTTGTGTGAATAAAATGGAGGAGAGTAAAACAATGTTGAAAGCCTCTTTGGGTCTCCATTGGGGAGAAAAATCAAAATACGGAAAACGATTGCAAAATCTCACTTGGCAAAAACAAAAGGACATTCAAGGTGGGGCTGAAGTCTTGCGACATGAGTTGCAGAATGATGGTGTACATGATAAGAAATACCCACTGTGTTGTAACAAGGCAAGTGCAGCATTAAGTTGATCCAGTGGCACAGCGCATAGTCCAGGATGTGGAAATCTTGCCTCCCCTAAACTGGGACCAGGATTTGGTCAGAAGGCACATGTGCTGGCAGCCTTCCTGAAGTAAAGCAGGTCTGGGCTGATCGCTGCCTAGATCAGAGAACTCCTGGGAATCTCCCAGTGTACACCACCTTAAGATGCACGATGGGGGAATAATTAACAAAAAAAAATGTTTCCTGACTTTATAGATTCATTCCACAGTTCTTCCCTCTATAGTATTATAAGAACTGCTGGCTCCCCTGCTTAGAGTGCTTACAGTGCCTGTTACAATGTGCCCTGCCCAATAGAGATCAACAGAGCATTGACGGAAAACTGGTCGCTATTAACACCACCTACGTTAGCATTGTGAAGGAGGCACTATGAACTGCCTTGAATAGTTGCCATCCCTCCGACTGGATTTAAATTTGGTCTTATAGCTTATGTTTTATATGTTATGTTTTAATGCTCTTATGTTTACTTAATGAAATGTTTAATGAAATGTTATGACCTGTCCTGAGCTCGCTTGCGGGGGAGGGCAGGAGATAAACCAAATGAAATAAATGAAATAAACAAGAACTGCTGGCTCACTGCACTAACTCCTGCTCTCTCGAATTAAGAAATCTCGGTTTCTAGAATCATATTCGAGCCAAGTTGATGCAAATCTACCTTATTGCATCATCTCACTGCTCCTTACCTGCTACAAAAAGAGCCCATGATCTAGCTCAGTATTGTCTTGTCTAGCTGACTGCAGCTCTCTTTCCTATCTCCTGCTTCTGGAGGTTCTTTTACCCAGAGGTGCCAGGGGGACTTCCTGTGTACAACAAAAGTTGGGGAACAGCTGCCCACATGTTCCCCAGGGAGCACTGTGATCAGGATCGCAAAACCGCTTGGCCCCCCCGGCCCTAAGGATGCCAGGCTGGTATCGAGCAGGACCAGGGCGTTTTCTGTGGCGGCTCCTACCTATTGGAATGAGCTTCTGGATGAGATCAGGGCCCTGCGGGACCTCTCACAGTTCCGCAGGGCCGTGAAAATGGAGCTTTTCCATCAGGCATTTAAGTAAGGAGCTGCACCTTACCATCTATGCCCTGTGCCGATGTTCTGCCAGCCTAGGCCTGCCGAGAGTGGATGAATTGCTGAACAAATGGTTCTAAATGCACTTTATTATATCTGCTTTGCCATCGATATACTAATGGTTTTAAATTTTTATCATGCATTTTATACTGATATTTATATTGCTGTTTTATTGGTTCCCTTATGTAAGCCGCCCTGGGCCTGCCTCGGTGGGGAGGGCGGGGTAAAAATCAAAGTAATAAATAAATAAATAAATAAATAAAAACACGGACTCTACCCCAAGCCTTGGCCAGACCCCTGTAGGTGTTTGGGGCTAGCTTGTAAGTTGTCAGGTGCTATAACCATCATATATAGTTGGGCCCTGACCTGGATAGCCCAAGCTAGCCTGATCTTGTCAGATCTCGGAAGCTAAGCAGGGTAGTCTCTGGCAAGTACTTAGATAGGAGACTTCCTTGGAATGCCAGAGGCGGAAGGCGGGGGCAGGCTTTATTCAGCCACCTCTCTGAATATCCTCCAGCCCCCCAGAAGGGGTCAGTCAACAGAGGTCACCATGACTTCCAGGTGCACACACACTCACATGCTCACACACATATAAAAATACAAAAAAATATAGTTGGATGGTGCATTCTAAATAGTTGCTCAACATAGCACAGTTGAGGTGCAGTTTCTCACACCCATTTAACAGGTCCCTTTTAATAGGGCCTGGCTGAAGAGAATGCCTTGTAAACAGAAATGCCCTCAATTTAGCAAAGAAAAAATGCATCCTGCTCCCAAAATGAACGAAATGTTTAGGTAGCATTTAGAATGCTTGCACAGCTTTGCATACATGACCCATAATCCTTATGATAGCTGTGTATGGTAAGCCAATGCTATTAGCCAGATATTGTGGACAATAATAATTAATAACTATCATATGGCATTGTGTGTAGAATAGCCAAGAGATATAGACTGTCTGGCAGCCAGACGTTTTAGCTCTTTAGAGTTATGCACCACTAGGTGGCGAGCTAGAACTGTTTTTAAGTCAAGAGACGTTTCAGAGGTGGTTTGCCATTGCCTGACTCTGTGTCACAATCCTGGTATTCCTTGGAGGTCACCCTTCCAAATACTAGCTAAGGCAGACCTTGCTTAGCTTCCAAGATCTGACAGGATTGAGCTAGCCTGGGCTATCCACATTAGGGCTTATTGTGGACAGAGCAACAAAATCTGATAGATAGAAACTGGCGGATCCATGTTCAAAGAACTCCTTATAACAACCTTGTGAGAGCCATATGACATAGTGGCTGGATCAGGATTGATTTGAACAGGGGACTTCCTAACTTTCTCATTGAGCTGCTATGCTGTATGAGCTCCCAGGATCAAGGAAATCTAGGAGTCAAGGGCTACCTTTTGTTGTAACTCAAATCTGACCTGCTGCTGCAATCATGTGTAACTGGATAGTATGTTTTGGGTCCAGTTTGGGCAGGTATAATATTCAATCCGCTTGGAAACTGGCCCTTAAAATATTCAAGCATATACTGAGTTTTGAAATTCTGCAGAAATGTGTAATTAATAAACGCATTGCTTTTGACAATGGTTCAGAAACTTCAATTGGTTCAGCCCAAGGCAGCCAGGCTACTGTTGGGCTGGTATTGTACCACCCTTGTGCTGAAAGATCTGCACTGGTTACCCATCTGTTTCTGGGCACAAGTCAAAGTGCTGGTTTTGACTTTTTTGGACTGTGCAGGACAACATAACTTCAGTTCCGGCCATGTTCTTTCAGGCCTATAGTAGCAACAGGAAGGAGCCCCTGTGGGAGAGCAACTAGGGCCAGGGGTCACTTCCTGCAGGAGCGGAGCTCCGGCAGTAAAAAGCCCAGGGGGCAGGCACATGCAACAAGCCCCACCCCCTGCTCCCAGCAGCCCTCAGTCAAAGCAAGAAGCAGCCAGGTACGTTGCAGAGCCCCCCCC